>NW_028263385.1:10549509-10700086 GCF_051168715.1 Poecilia mexicana
GGTTAGCAGAATACTTCTGTAAACAAAGCTATGATTAACTGGTCTTCACTCTGACCTCAATCTCAGAAAAGCCCAGGTAGGCCCCAACTCTACATTGCTTTACACAGGTAATGTGGGGGAGGTCATCAGTCAACCATATGTAATTAACTGGGTGGTCTGAAAATGCGCCTTAAGGATACCATTAACCTGTGCGAGCCTAACAAGTCTGAGCAAACATAATCCAAATACACCAGCAAACACACATCTGTGACTAGAATGACTTGGCGGGCAGAAAAAAAAATCCATTTCATGAATATTGGATTTCATTATGAGGGTGAAAAAACAGCTTTGCAGTGGATCATTCTTTAATGACCCTAAAGTCCACATGCATGAATCTTTTAGCAGTGCCTGTCTTTTTGATATGGAGGAAAGAAAGAGAGAAATAAAGAAAGAGGAGAATTGTTCCCCAGAGGGTTTTGATGAACCACCCGGTCTCAGAGTCTCAGGCTGAGCACCTCAATCACGATCTCATACAATCTTTCAGACAGGTGGGTCATCCTGATGCAGACACAAAAAGAGGCCAGTCGGGTTCATATCTTATTTATGGAAATCTGTCGAGGGGAAACAACAGTTTCTGAGTGCAGAATAATAAGTTCTTGACAAATATTGTGGCTGCCTAAAAGGACATACACATCCTTCAGTTTTATTTTTGCTTAGTAGCTATTATTGTTATAAAAGATTTAACAAATATATACATTTCCTCTCAGAAGTTTATGAATTTTAAAGTGCAGTACTTCACAGCTGTTGTGATTTTCAAAACAAACTTTTGTCCTGGCCAAGTCATTGCACTTAGCATATCTTTCTCACTGATGCAAGCTTTTGCCTAGAAAATATTCTTTTGCTTATTGCCCTGAGCAGCAACCGTCCTCATATTATCACTCAAAGGCAAATGAATCCAATGGACAGACTTCACACTGAACAATTTCTGCAAGATGCAGTAGCAAAACTGTATATAGCATTTCTTTTATGGAGCTGTTTAATCAGGTTGCACAAAGTTCAGCTATATACTCAATACTTATGTACTTAGTTCAATGCAAAAAAAATGTTTTTCATCTCTGCACAACATCTAGAAAAGTGAAGTATTTGTACCTAACATAACAGCACCTTTTTTGTTTCTTTCGATTTAGCAGTGGCTAACAGTTGAGTTTCATGCCCTAAAAATTGCCATGAAAAGATAAGACATTGCATTTCTACCAAAACAGATATCTGAATTGTGTCCTTGTGCAATGTTTGTACAAGGAAATCAGAAATTAATGCTTTTTCATGTGTTTAAATAGAAAGCACATTTTCTAAAACCTTAGGTCTGTTCAGGTATATAAAAGATATACCTGTTGCACATATTGAGCTTATTGAAATGAAGAGGATAAAATTACTACCTAAAAAGGACAATAGTGTGTATCTGCAGTGATGTTGCCTCACTATCTCGGACTAAAGGTTTGTTGCTTTATAACTGGGGTCCGTGAATCAAACGGCTGAATTATCTCCTCAGTATTCAGTCAACTTTTCCAGAGTCCTGCTAACGACCTAATTACTAGACACAGGTGTGTTAAAACAGAGAGACATTTAAAAGTTGCAGGACGGCAGCACTGGAGGGTTGAATTCAAAGGTCTTTGCTCTTTAAAGTTAGTGTCCTGCAGGTGGTCCAGTAATCCATTTATTCATCCATTATACAAACACATCCCAGCAGTCTTACAGGAGGGTTGGTGCTCAATAAACCTAACGTATGATTTTCAGACACTGGGAGACTCACTGGTGCTATATTTGTTTCACATTTATATACTTTTTTTTGGGCAGAGGCAAGTTTTGATCAAAATCAGCTGACTTGTCAATTTCAAAGCTCTTACATTTTCCTATGGTTTTAAGACAACAAAGGTCAACCTCTGTGTTTTATGGAACATGATGGATTTGGTCCTGATCGCAACCTTTTGAAAATCTCAGAGTTAAGATAAGGATGTCTACATGTAGATGCTTTAATTGCAGTGAACCACAACCAAATTATTTTTGGATGGATGGATGGATGGATGGATGGATGAGAAATATTTTTTTATACTGAAATTAACTCAAATCAGTATTGGTATGTCAAAGTTTTAAAGAAGCAGTGAAATCAGTCACACAATTTGTCTTTGTGCATCTCTCTGTATAAAAGAGAGATGTGCCCCTTAATTTATAAGTCACATTTTGGTATTTTAGAAAAAAAAAGAAAAAAAGAATGAATAACGGCACCGTTTTTAGCTATTTACTTATCAGCAGTCTGCAGTTATCTGATGCAGACGATAGTCAGAAGCCTCTCTCTCACTGCTATCAAAGTTTATTTTGTGAATATCTAGGCCAACTGATTTTCAGAATTGGAGCCCAAGAACAGAGCAGTTTTTGCTGTCACTAACCACTCAAAGCTCAAGATTTTATAGGAGTCGAAAAGTAACAAGTATTGTGGATATTTAAACAGCGTCACCTTCAAATTTGTGCATGCTAAATTTATTTGAGAAACAGTGAAGAATGTTGTGCATTCCAGTAAGACTTAGGTGACTTATTTCCGACTTGATTTTTTTCCCCCTAAAATTTTGTCTTTAAAATGGACAGCTTCCAAATCTGAGTATGCTTTTAATTATTGTTCAAGAGGACCTTCCTCTTGATTCTTTTCCACTCTTCAGTCTAATCTGCTGCCAGTAATTCAGAATCAATTCACCATTTTAGCCACAGCTGTGCCCACACACACCCAGTTTGTAACAAAGGTGAATGTTATGAGTTGGCTCGTACGCACCTCAAGTTGAGCAGACGTTTATTTTCTTTGTCAGTTTTGAGATTGTGATATTCAATATATTTTCCCTCTAACAAGTTCTCCCTCTGTAAGTCAGCACTCAGGTGACTGACATTATGATGACCAACTACAAGCAACACTGGTGAGAAATGAAAAAGGAAACCCAGCAGGTCAGAGAACATGATTCAAGTAAATAAGTGACAAGCCAGATGAAAGCTCAGCTAATTTGTCTTCTTAAGATCTTGTGTCCTTGTAGCTCATATGAGGATTTGTGATTATGTGACAAAAATATTTAGCTCAGAGTGAGAGAATATAGAGTGAGATAGAAATGCCATTGTGAGCTTTAAGCGATTAGAGCAGAACCCAAGACATTTAAAACGTTATTAATCACTTCATGTAGCTTTCCTGCTGCATGAGAGGGAGCCCATGCTTCTTTATTTTGCATTATCTGAAGTCAGCAACCTCAGCTCAAGATGCAGGTGTGGCAACACAGGCATGAAATTAATGTTGCAACCAACCTGGCAGGGCTAATAAATAAAACAACCGACTACAGCTGGACACAGCCCTCCATATGGTCCGCTTCTATCTCAATCTGCCGCTATCCATCCTTTGTGCAATACACAGTCTATCCAAGGAGGGGTCTTATACACTCCAGCCTGGTTTCTCCTCTCATTTTGCACTTCCCCAAATGAGACAGCCTGAACAGGTTCTGCTATCTTCCTGAACTACAGGCAAGGAAGATTCATGAGTTTAATAGGTCTAATGCATTAGGGAACCATTCAGCGACACCCTGGTTTTACAGCATGGGGCCCAGGTGCCCTGTAGAAAGTGCATTAAGCTGCTTGACAGTAAAATAAAACATGGTGCTTTGCATTGTTTTCATTCTATAGTCATGAACAAACACACACATTTTGATTTTGCACTGGCAAATTCAAGGACTATATGACCATATGATAAATTACCAGTTTCACATCAGTTGACAGCATAATTGGCTTTGGAAATAACTTCATAATAGTGATACATGCATCTGTTCAGTAAACATACCCATAAACATACATACACACTTGATTCTAAAACTGATTCACTTTATTTCCAGCATAATCAGGATGAGTGCTTCCTACTTCGACCGAGTAATAATAAAATATCTGTCTATGTATGCTATTAAATTTGATGCAGAAGGCTTATCTGGTAAAGGGGTTTTATTTACTACATGATAGAAACAGAGGGTAGCACAAATGACATTGCAGTTTTAATCACTGCATTGCATAAAACCAAACTGTGTCCTTTGGCATCATTTGTACAAGGAAATCAACAGTTAAGCACAAAACCCAACCTGCTATGACGATGTTGTATGACAATGTTGAGACTTCAGTTTGTGTATAGTTTGTGCTGCACCCATGTTACATAAATTGTGTGAATGGTAATGAAGGATATATAAATTACAGTGTTACTATGCAAGAAAAGAGTAAATTAGTACATTTTTGCTGTGATGCAACCTGACCGTCTTAAACTAAAAGTTCAATGCTCTACGACGCACTTGGTGCCCAACAGGTGGTCAGATAATCTATTTATCCGTCCATTATAGCTCATCCCAGCAGCGCTGCAGGAGAGCTGGTGTCTGTCAGCAGCACTGACGAATAGATGGGTGCGCCTTGGATGAGTTTCCAGTCGTGGTAACGTAAAGACACAGGCTACACAGTAGAACGGTCAATAAACCTAACATGGATAATTTTGGACTGTGAGAGGAAGACAAAGTACAATTCCTACTGGCCTAATGGGCACTTTGTAGAAATTTCTACAAAATTAAAATAAAATAAAAAATAGTTTAAATTTCAGTCTTGAGTAGAAGTTTCAAATAACCATATAAGAGTTGGAGTTAAAGAAAAAAAAATAGTAAGGAGAAATAGCCAACCACTAAGTTAAGAAAACACAGGGTGGAGACTGCATTAGAATCTAGTCCTGGGAACACTGAAGACTAAGAAAAGTAAGGGAATGTAAGAATCCCTCAACTTAAACAGGTTAGGTTGGACAGTAATGAACAACCAATCCAAGGAATCAGGAGGGTGAGAGGACATGAAAATAAAATATCGCTTCCAGTATATATTTTTTTACTCTACAGAAAACTCTATCTTACACCTCCCTGATCTTCTACGGAGGCCTAATTCATAAAGACACATTTCACCTAATATTAAGCTCATCCTAGGTAACTGGAGGCTTACTTCTGATTCGCAAAAATTGTAAACTCAAAATCGTTAAGCACACTGGAAAACCTTCGTCACACCGTCAGGTTTTTAAAATTACATCGCAAGGCACGATGACGTACGAAAAATAATGCCCCAACGTTCATGTGCTCTTAACACTTGAATGCACAATCTGATCGCCATTGTAGAAGCAAGTCTACCACAGATATTTTGGATGCCACTTGAGGGCTGAGGCACTCCCACATCATGCAAAACAGCAAATGTGCACCACTGCCACAATCAATGTGACTCAAATAGCCCAACCATGACCCGATAATAATGTTGATTAATCTCATACTACACTATGCTAATACTTCACTGGCTTCTGGCATGGGATGTTTGAAAATCAAGATTAAACCACCACTTGGGGTGTATGATGTCACTGAAAAGTTACTTACCCGGTTAGGACATAATGGTATACTGTATGGACACGACACGAAAGCAAATCAAACACGGCCTTACATAACGTGACCCTATCCACAAAATCTCCTTGATTTCTGCACATTTAAATCCATGTAATGCAAGTTTCTCTTTTTATGATGCTAACACCAATTAGTCCAAGTGCTCATGAACAAAGGAGGACATCGTAACTTTTTTAAAGACAGTGTTAGCAAGGCAGATAAGTATTACATTTAAATTTCCTATTCTGTGAATGAAAGTCGGTTGACAAGTGAAGTCATAAATATAGTTCTGAAATGCATCACTTTTGTAGAAGATATAGTGAAGAGAGACGCAGCTATTGTTTTGTTTTTAAAAAGGAATGTCCTTACATTATGTAAGTGAAAAATAGAAGCAGATAAAACAAAAGGCAGTAATTAATTCTAAACCTCCTTAATTAACAATTCCTAACATGTTGTTTATATAGCTCGTGCAAAGTTCACAATATGCCTGAGGCCATATACGTCTTTTTACTGCACTGCTAGTAAGGCATGCTGTAAAATCAAAGCTATGCATAAAAGCTACCTAAGAGATAAAAAAACCCCAGCTAAAACTGTAATTGTACCGCACTAAACCTGGGTTCAATCTTTGTTTAACATCAGCTTTAGCAAAAAGTTAGTGATTGCTCTGTGTTTATTTGCAAACTTCCGTAACTAAAACCACCAAAAATGTGTTTGTTGCCGTCATTCTGTTAAGTGCCAGAAATCCCCGCCCTGAACGATCAGCCTGTCTGAGGAGAATATTTGCCATTTTCAGCCACTTTGATGGAATTAGCCATGAATGAGGCCATTAATATCCGCCGCAGCAGGGGAAATACAGCTTTTATTAAAGGTTGAGAGGATGTGGTTTGGTCCCCAGGTAATCAGCACAGACACAGCAGGGCTGACAGGTCTGCTGGTGCTTTTTTTTTTTTTTTTTTACCACATATGCCCACATCCCTATAGGCATCGCGCGGCCCCAGAAAAGGCAAACAGATGGCCTTAGGTTGTGCGCTCGTGTCTTGAAGTGCGAGCTGAGAGCAGGAAGCAGGGACGGGTGAGTGGGCACAGTCAGAAGGCCTGTGGGGTCCCCAGGGCTGAGCACTAAGCACAGAGCAAAAAACTGACTGAATTATAATAAATGTGACAGTGCTGTAATGCAATTCCATCCCCTTCCATGTTTGACTGTGTAATTGCTGTTCTCTGAATTGAAATGTTGCAGTTTCAAAGGCGCTGCATTTCAAAGCCAGTCAGTCTATATGCTCTGACAATTTGCGTTACGCCATCTTTGCTTTCAGCCTGAGCTGCACACTTGTATGGAAACGTTTCTTGGTTAGAAGTCCCGTCTTTAGGAAAAAGAGAGAGAAAAAAAGAACTACTGCGCTACATCAAAAGCCACTGTCAAAATCAGGAGAGCAGACATGTATATGTGCTTGAGAGGAAAAACCTCACTAAGACGCAGTGAACACAAATGAGGTTTTAAATGAGAGGGGAGTGGCTGAAGAACCTATTATTTAGCTCATAATATCAAACCGTTTTTCTTAAGTACGTTTTACAGCTTTTCTATATTATTTACACCCATTGAGCTTCTGCACACTTTGTTACATTGTAATCACAAAGACTCGTGTATCTCATTGACGCTCTACGAAATTAACACCAAGTGTTGCATCTGAGTGAAATCAAAGAGAAATTAAGTATAAGTTTCATGATTTCTTGCAAAAAATCTAGTCGGCCATAGTGAAAATTCAAGGTTTGGTACACTCACCTTTTGCTTACAATTGCAACTGCGGTTGAGAGTGTCATCTTTGGACATTTAGAGAGTGAAATTGAAGTATCCTTTTATAACCTAACCGTCCTTTATGCTTCTCCTCCTTTCCTCCTGACCTGCCTGATAGGTTTCTTGATCTTCATGTTTGTTCACTAATGTTTTCTCACAGCCCTCTGAGGTCTTCAGAGAACAGCTGTATTGACATTGAGGTATATTCTGTTAAGTGGTATTTGAGTAAATATGTCTGAATACAACTGCAAATTATGTCTTTAAGATGTCTGCATGTAAAAATGTTGAAAACCGCGAAACCTATCCCCCTACCTCATGGTTTTCTCTACCACACAATGTCACAGTAAAATATGTTGACGTTTGTGTTCAAGGTGCATGAATACTTTTGTAAGGCACTGAAATCAGGTCTTAGTTAAGCCAAATATGTTTCATACTGTAGTTTGTGCAATTGCTTTAGCAGGCTGAAATAATAAGAGCAAGTGTTCACCCAGAGTCTGAGGTCTTCAAATTAATTTACCATGCAAAAACACTGTGGAACAAAGTCTAATTAACGGAAAATCAATAGCACCAGCACAAGCAGCAGAATTCCCCCCAACATTTTTAGACTAATAACTGTTCCCTACAGTCCAATGACAATGCAGCTTTTAGCCAAATCTTTCCACGGTGCAGTCGATTAGCACCCATCTTTCTTTTTCTCTCAACTGTCAAATGAAAATCTTAATAGAAGCTCACTGTCAATATGGCTTCATCATGATGGATTCAAGGGAGGATCAATCACGTCGGTCTGATTTAGAAAACACCTGCACGCTCTGCCCAACATTTGTCATGTCAGTTTTAGCAGCCTCCCTGTAGCATACAGATCAATTTTGATTACAGCTGTCACGTTCAAAATAACAAACAAAGGTACCTGAAGATGTGATGAAGCAGATGTTTACGATACATAAGGCTTTAATAACAAGCCATGAATTGGGCTGTTTGTCTTCTGTGGCTCAGATAATGTCTCTTCACATCAGATTTCAATCTTCACGAGCCTGGCAATAGCCTCATAATGATTTTTTTTTTTCCTTTAGCCTGGGTTTCATTTCATCACATTTATAACATTTTCATCTTAATCACCTGTACAAAGCTGCTGACTGCAGCAGAAGGAGTCCTTGTGAAACTGAACAAATCTGTTGTAAAACATGCTTACGACATGTCTGTGGATCTGTGTCATCAAGGGGGGGATTATACTGACTTGTCAGTAAATGCATGTTGCATTAAAGTACTGTTGCCCAACATTAAGCAGCTAATTGCCCTTTTCTGACACCTTCATTATTTCTTAATGGAATTGGAGGTCTGCTGGCCAGAGAAAGGTCACATCAATACAGGCTGTGCCCCCTTGATAGCAGGAAAGAAGATGTTCTGCTGGCTTGACAAAGTGGTTTGGAAAAAGTCATTTCTGGGATGGGAGCTGCTAAGACATTAGCTTTTATGTAATACAATTACTTTTAGTATTTCAGTCAAGCCTTTTCACAGCACACCCATCAATAGCTTTAGATCTATGGCACACTAATACAACAGTATAAATATCTGATGGTATCTCACATAACATTCCAGGACTGCATTATCGTAAAGTTGGGTATTCAACCTAAAGACAAATTCTTCTTTAATTAGAGTAGCACAATCACATACTGGAACTCCAACCTTTATTTCGTCAATAGGACAGGCCTTAGTCATCTCCTATAACATTTTACAAGTCTGGAGGACACAATCGCTCTAGATCATTCCCAGTCCTTTGTCCAGTCTTTGCTATTTAGTTGAAACACAGAATTAAGTGCCCGTCGACTTAGGCACCAGATTCAGGTAGTGAGTAAAATATCCCACTAAGAAATGTGATTCTCCTCCAACATCCATCCTCTTTGATTTCTAATTCCTATGTAAAAAAAAATTAATGACTTAAAATGCTGAAATATCATGCAAAACAATTATCAGTCCCATCCACATATATGTTTTTTAATTATATACTTGAAATAAAAACATTAACTAGAATGTAGCTGATCAACAATTAATGTATGCAAAAATTCAAGTTTTGTTATTTTGCAATTGTTTTGATAATGGCCTTTGCAAGAGAAGAGGACCCACAGCATCACAGGTCCTCCGTCATACTTAGCAGTGGGGATGAGGTGCTTTGCTACATGTGTAGCTGGAGTGAACTGGAGGACTGACAGGAGTGTGTTCTATTGCATTGACAAATTGATTTTACAAAATCTTTTGGTAGGGAAAGTTTGCTAAGATATTTCCTTTGAGCTTGTACATTGATTTTAACATTTCACCTCTGCATTTTCTTCATATACCCAGCATTTGTTCTGCTACTGTCGCAACAGGGACCCAACAGCCACTAAATGAAAACAATAAATTGAAGAAATCTGGAGAATGTCATGCATTTTGACAAGCCCATTTTCAACAAGATTCTTTTAATGTATTGGTGCTCAAACGTAAGATGGCAGAGGAAAGTAATGAAGATTGAGTTTTTATCATGCATTCACATCACTCTTAAAGTTTCATCAGAAACTGATTTTTGGAAAGGAATTAAAAAGCTACACCCTTGGAATAATATTACTCAATAAATTAGACTGCACCATCCATTCATATCTGTCATTCAGTAAGGCAGGAAAATTAGATTGTAGTCCAATTTAAAAGCAGAGCACATCCTTGAAATTTCTTAAATGATCTCATTCAAATACTGTTCTCAGGTTCAACCAATAATAGGATTCGGCTCCTTGAGTCGCAAAAGAGCCGTAAAAACTTTTAGCGTTATCCAACTGCACACATAAATACCTATCAGTTCAATACAACTGCATCATCTTCTAAACCCCGCTAAATGTCTGCAACAGCAAAAACAATACTTGATGGAAACATTTCAACACATCCATACAGTTTTGCTAGTCTTTCCCCAAGACTATTCCCGTCTCAAAATCTGTGCAAGAATTTTTCCAGTTCCTAATACACACAAGCCAGGGTGAGCAGAATCACAACTTTTCAAGATGCTGCAGAACTGTGAATGTATTTATGGGTTGACACATCCAAATCCTTGCTAACCGAGTCTTTTCTGTCAGAATGTCATGCTAACATGGACACTTTATTACAAGAACTCCCACCGGCACTTTCACTGCTTGAGCTGGAGACGTGTGTCTGTATTGACGACAGGAGAATTGTGATACATCTATGATCACAGTGTGGATGAATACAAATGATAAAAGCAATAGGTTCCACACAGCGTTGACATTTCTTTCTAATTACCCAGCTTTCTTCACATCAATGGCAGATGATGGAGTAGTGTTTGAGTTTATGTTGCTGGCTTGACATGCAGCTGACAAACATTAACAGGTGAAGGCAAGTGGTTCAAATCAAGTAATAGGTAGAAAGAGTTTTTTTTTTCCCCAACATGGTTGTTGGTCATAAACAGGCTGTTGTATTTCTAAAATAAAAGCTACAAATATGAGATTTTCACCTAAGCCACAATGTTTCAGGTTTACAGAGAATGTGCAAAATAAAGAAATGATCAAGTGAGCAGGATTTTTATTTTTCGTTCAACAAAAATGGACAACAAAGAGGAAATGTTGACATGAATCACGACAGATGTTAGTCAGAATTTGTGATGAACAACACAAACACAAAAGACCACACTACCTAAATATTGTTGCAGATAATGGCCATTCGTGACAGATAAATTCAAACATCTCTGCATACTTAGTCTTTGCACAACAATCCCAGTCCCCAGTTTTTGAAAGCTTATGCCACAATTTATATGGGAGACAATGCAAGTTCTGGAGAACATAAATTATGCACAACATGCTGTTATTATCACTGTAGGCGACATCAATATTGCAAAGAACAATTTGGACAACAATAAATGTTAGCTAAATATATGGATTCCATTACGAAGCAAAATAAAAATAAATGTTTGAAGATGTTCCAGTAAAATTATTCTGAAAATACAGCTAGTTTATTAGATCACCAAAACAAAAAACAGATGTACTCATTTGCGACTTTTTAAATGACATCAGGCTGTATAATCATTCCAGCATTCACCAAAACTATTACCATGTCAGAGGTTCAATCATCTTAAGCTGATTTTTTGAATCAGGTCACCAGGCGCCTTTAGGGTGTGATGGAACAGGAGATTCACTGCCTACATAGTATCTGCAGCAACTGTGTGACGCTATGTCAATTTCAGCCAAAATTCATACAGACTATTTCTGACACCGTGTTGAGGTAGATCTGATGACAAAGGAGTATACAGCTTGGAGCTAGATGGCGTAAGCTGTACCTAATAAAGTGGCAGATGAAGAGTATCATAATCACAGGCTAAAGGCAACGACTTTCATAATCTTGACATTTTTGTTCCAATTATGTAACTTTCTGTATACAAACAGTAGATCATGTTATATTAGTGTTTTTATGATGTGTCATTGGTTTTACATACTGTCTAAATATAATAACGTGTGTAACCTGTGGATTCTTGACAAGCTCTAAACAGCTTATTATGTGGGCGCACTGCATTACTGTCTTATTAGAGGTGCGCTGCCTGGCTGGAATGACTCCCTAACCAGCAGCATATCGCATTAGCACCAGCTCCTTAACACCGCAATATCACACAACAAGTGACCCTGAAAAGGTTTCACCGCTCCCACTCAAGCAGCAATATTACCAAACTCGTCTTTCATTGGCAGGATAAACCTGCCGTGTATTTTTTTTTTCTTTTTTGCCTCCACCTAATCATCTGCCTGCGAAATGAATCCATCTCGATCACCGCCTGTTGCGGGTCTTTGCATCCCTCCTCCCCATCCTCCCTCACGCCATCTGTCTCTCTTCCCTCGCTCCCTCTCCCCACAGCCCTCCTTCAATCATTTTTTCATAACTCCTCCATCTCTGCGGCCTGTCCGTTCTCATATGCTTCCCCTATCTTTTTTTTTTTTTTCCCCTCTCCTCTCATGCTGCTTCTGCTCCATGCATTAAATACGTGCACCTCGTTTCTGGTGCAGCGTGTAGCGCGTTTCCTGGACGAGCACATTTCAGTACGCATCAGCTGATGATTGGCATCGACGACGGCCGCGTCTGATGCATGGCGACACGTTGGCCATCTCAGCTGTTGAGCGGCTCATTATCATTTAGAAGTGCTTGGTGCACAAACTACACTCCCACACAGTCTGCCGCTAACTCCTGACAGGAATTAAAATTAAGTGAAAGTCAGCAAGGGACAGACTCTTACAGTCATTGTTATAGTGAGCCAAACTTTCAGACCGCAGCCATCTCATATGGCTTTTTTGGGTTCCCTTGGAGGACAATGTTGGTATGTGCTGCTCGTTAGCACGCCCTGTGTCTCTTTCTCACTCCTCACTCATGCCTCCTCCCTCTGTCTATTAAAGTCTGGGACCAAATTATCCCCATTCTCTGTCGGTCTCTTTCACCCTCCATCTCCCTCTGAGCTCGCTGTGAATAAGAGTCTGGAACACAATAACCCCTGTTCTCGCTTTCTCTCTCTTTTTTCCCCGCTTTATCCATCCCTCCCTCTCTCTGTGTGTCAGCCTCTCCATTCTTATGGCTTACAGGAGAACTCTGTGAAGGGAGCAGATGCTGAAATATTTATTGATCCGTTTCCCTCAGTTTTATTTATTTCCCTCTCTTCCTGTTGCTCTCCCATCCCGTCTGCAAAGACCCAGAAACACCTCCAGCGCCACGAGACGGCAGAGGCAGCGGGAGAGGCTGAAAATCCACAACATAAAACTATTATTTAGCATTTGTTGCACCCAGCGGTTTCACCTGTGTAAACAGAAAATGAGAGGCGCGAGCGTGGGATGGAGGCTGAAAATGTGAGGGAGAAAAAACATGGTGGTGTCGACTCCAGCTGGAACAGCAGCTTTGGCATGGATTGAGTCGTGAGACAGGTGGGCCGTTCGGCGGGTTTTGGTGCCGGCATCTGCTTCACGGAGTTGTTGACAGGAAACACTGATGCTGCTCTTTTTTCCTCTCTCTTTTTTTTTTTTTTTTTGGTCCGTGCAAAGGAAGTTGTAGAAAACCGCTGGCTACTGAGGTGGAAGTAGTCATGGCAACAATGCCCTTAGCAATTATAATTACAAGGGCAACAAAGTTAGTGCTGTCAGTGCCGATTTTGATATGGATGAAGTGGCTTTTTGCCCGGGGCGGCATGGCCTGAGGGAAGCCAGGAGGAGGAGAACCACTGCGGATAAGTTTTCTCCCAGCTGATATGTATACTTGGACTGAATCACCTTTTTATAAAGTGCCTTGAGGTGACATGTGTTCTGAATTGGTGCTATGGAAATAAACTGAATTGAACTGAACTTAAGTCAATGGGGAATAGTGTGCACTTGTCTACATTGTTAACAGAGTAAGAAAATATGGCTGTACACTGCAGCCTGTGAATGACAGTGAAGTTGATACAGAGATAAAATAAAGTGCAATTGCATTTGGCCAGTTCTATTACACATCTGTTTATGTAGATTGGTCAAACTTATTTGACCAGTCTTTTATATTCTACACTTTTGTTCTATTTTTGGATGTTTTTAGATTGAGCCAAACATGAAAACCATGGGAAGCACACAATTTTACACAGATTCAAAAGTTGGCAGAAATAAATGTTTTCTCCTCTGCAAAGAAAAACAATTTAAAGAAAGATTAAAATCTCAACACAGCGAAGGGAGGTTTGTCCTCGAACGCAGCACATGGGACATGGAAAACACACATGAATACAAGACTGAATCCCTTCACCAGACATGGGCTGCATTAGCGCCTGAGCTTTGTCCATTGATTTGCTGGAGAGCGCCTTGTCTTTTGGTAATGAGGACAGGGAGAAAAGCAAGACCCTCGTCCCTCCAGGCTCCCTCAGGAAAAGCCGCCCGCACTAATCTGAATTGTGTTTCGAATGATCCTAACTCCCCGGCACTAAAAAAGAAGACCAGAACAATGAGGAACAGAGGAAAGAAAATCACACGGAGCGCTCCGTCTAGTAGAATTCACTCCTCCAAAGTGTATGCAACATCCTACACATCGCCAAAAAAATGAAACATCTCTTTTCGTGTTCTATTCTTCTTCTGTCTGTAGAATATCTTCATCTGCAGAGTAAAACAAAGGGAGGGTTTATGTTTAACTTAGTCGGAATGCACTTAGAAATAAATTATTAGAAGTATTTTCTAAAACAATTAAGACAGGAACATTTTTAAACAAAATCAAAAAGCCATGATGCCATGCACTCTAACAAGGTTTCCAGGGCCTTTAGAGAAACAGTCTCACAGCATTACACATCCTCCACCATGCTTAACAGGGGACATGAGGTTCTTTTCCACACATTTATCTTGTTTTACAAGCCAAAAGCATCTGTAATACTGGTTGCCTCACAGTTCAATATCAGTCCCGTCTGACTAAAGTGCACAGTTTCAGTTAAAACGACAGCGGCTTCAACCAAACTCCACTTATTTACATTTATGAATGTAGAACAGAAAATTTCTGTCTGTCTTTGATATAGCATGAGATGGTTAGGAAATGCCATGTCTCGCTACAGATCTTTCACAGTGAACTTTGGACATTTGCACACCTTTCTATCATCCTTTCTGGAGTTTATAAGAAACACAGACACTGTTCTGATCCTTTTGGGTCAGAAATTTGTCGCAATTTCATGATGTTTGAGGGCTAATACATTCTGATGTAATCAAACAGCATGTCTTGTTTTTACTATTTTAATGATGGAAACAACAAATTGGTTTTGTGTCACATTGCATTACTGAATAAATTAACTGAGGTCAAAGGCTGCGTGTTTGTAAAGTTTTTAGTGGTATATTATGCAACTGCAATAAACAAAAATAATATAAGACTTTTCACACATTTTGAAACATTGTGTATGCAAATCTTTTAAATGTTCTGCTTCTCTTGTGTTTCAATCAAAGTGTGAGCTAGTGCTGTGTTACCTTCTGCATATTTACTTAGATTTTTAAAAAATAAATGTAAAACTGGAATTGCACATTTTATAAAGTAGCCATCTTAATCAGTGTGAGGATTCTGTAGAAATATAACAAAATTACTTCTTAAAAGAAGAGGGTTGAATCTTTAGCACAAATTTAGAGAAGTTCAATATTTTGACAAAAAATAGTAAATTTCTTGAACGCAGAAATTTAATTCTGGTCCAGATCACAGAGAAATATCCTGACTTTTCATCGATGAGATGCTTGTATTACATTATCAAGTGGCTTAGTGCATTTTTACTGAAGATGATATATATTTTTTTTTTGCTTGTGGTAATTAAGTTTTCTTTTTAAAACATATTTTTGGCAAATCAGCATGACTGGGGTGTAGTGTTTCAATACTTTGTGTGTAATCATTACTAGCTTCAAAATGTCAGCAGGAAGTTTTCAGAGCTAAAGAGGTAAAGTTTCACCTCATCAATAATTCACAGAGTAAGGTAGTCGTTATGAACATTTTTATGTCTTAAAATTTTTAGGTTGATTAATAATACCATAGACATTCACTTACTATTGAATTTCCACTGATTTACCGCTTACAGCTTCAGAGGAAATTCCTGCAATTCATATTCCCTGTAGCCCAAATAAATAATTATTCAGTGTGTATATAGGCAAAAGTATGTCGTTCTGTCTCAGACTGTGTGCGCCTGTTTTATATGAGATGGCTGAGGCATTACTTATTGCTTCCTTGACAAGAATTAATTTTCCCTCATGAAATATCCATCCCTCATCATTAATAATAGATTATAATTTTCAGTTTGCAATAGCAAGAACCCTCAAACAATGTTTGTAGTCATGCCAAAAATCCGTACAGGTCTTTCTGCTGAACATAACAGACAGGAAGGACGAAAGAAGGTCGCAACAAGACTACAGTCTAATTTAATTGGGCTAAATTTCTAGAGGTCTAAATATCAAGCCTACTTTATTAGATTTAGTGTTGCCTGTAGAACAACATGTCATGTCATTCCTGAGGATTATTTGCTCAGGATACAATTTACTCTCTCAAAACCAAGGTTCCACATGCACATGCATCTGGTGACATCACGTTAGGAATGAGGTTAACCAGATTTCATTCCATGAGAGAACATTGTAATTCATCCATCTTATCTTATATTATCAGTACATGTTTCTGCATTTATCTTTCATTTGACCCATCTTGTTTGTTTCCTCCTTCTGCTGTGTTTACTTGCATTCTCTAAAGCTGGACCAACATATCCGAGTCAAATGTCAGAGCAATTTCAAGTCTTTAGGAAAAGCGACTGATTTCAGCAATCGTTTTACTGAAATCAGTCATGGTTTTTATAAGTCATGCACTTATAAAAACCACATGATTTGGACGATGCATTGCACTGAGATGATTTTCAAGTCCCCACTGTTTTCTGCAGAACTGCTGCATAGCCTGCTACTCCCAGGGAAAATGATCGCCGAGAGGAAAACCAATAATCAGCCCAATCCAAGCAGTTAGCCCCACCATGCATGCACCTGCAGCACAGCCTGTACCATCAGCATTACTCCTGCCAACTCCCAGAGGGAAGAGGTAAAAAAAAAAATAAAAATAAAAATCCAAGATCACTCGGCAGTCTAAAAGAGAGAAGTCATTCCAGACTGCATGCAGCAACAATCTACTGCCAAATTACAGACCTTAGGGTGAAACATTCAAAATGTGGAATTTACTCAAGAGTGGCAAATACGCACAAAAACCATTCAAGTAGAAAACAAAAACAGGAATATACACAAATTCATACCAGTTAAAGTTCTGCAGAGCATCAATGTTGTTGTCACCCCTGCATTGCCAATCACATTTGGTTGTGCAACATCCATTGATTTGCACCAAAATCTGTGAAAAGTTGCTTTGTTCCCGTTGTGTCATCAGCACAAACACACACAAAGCTAGAAGTCGGGCAGGCAGGATTGATGGATGGATGTTTTCAGACTGTGCACAAGATTACTTTTACTTATACCTTTCTCCATATATCATAACTACTAGCAAGTGTTTTAATATTCTTCTTATATCATAACTGATATCTGAATAATAACTGACAATATTCTTCATATGACTGAATAGGACAGTGACATAATGAGTAATTGCTAAGCTCCTAAACCCAATGCGTGAAGCCCGATTGGAGCAGTCATCAAAACCAACTAAAGGAATCTCAGCTGTATCAAGATAGTGCTCCTGCTGCCTATTATGCACAGAGGCACTGGGGATAACCATCCTAAGGGGATTTTAACTTGTGACCTCTCACTCTCTGTTCTAGTCCGATAGCTGCCAACACCATAAGACGTTGAGGGCAGAGTTCAGCTTTAGCTTGACATTTCACAGGGTCACTGGCTTATTGGTTATTTATCTCTGTCAAGCAAATAAGTAGAAATTCTCACTACTGCTCACTAAAATACTTTTAGGAGGACATGATGTACTTCTTTGGAATATGTGCAACAAACGCTACAATGAATATATATTAATATATGTTTTTAAAGAAAATATTTTTGGAATGTTGGTTTGTAGGATGACTGGATGGAAGAACAAATGTTTTGTTGTCTTACTATGTTTATCATTTAACTGACCAGACTTGCCTGCGTAAGAGTAAAGCTTTTTTTTTTTTTTTTGCCTTGTGCTGATGTGCTTCTGTGACTTCCCGAAATTCAATACAGACTCTGCCAAAGGTTGCCAAATCTACTGCTATTCCTTGGACTGCATTCGCAAGACCAAAGTCAAGGTACAATAGCCACTTCACACCTGAATGATTGAGCCATAATTTAAAACTGATAATTCAAGTGATTATGCACAATCTTTGGTGTGTAACAGGGACTCGTTTGAAGAACCTTTGAGTTTACAAAATCTTATCTCGACGTAAAAAGAAGCAAATCATAAGTTTGCTCTCTTTTTTCAGTCACACTGCCCTGAATACTTTTCTACTTAAGAGTTGCCATGGTAACATCAAGCCAATGTCATTCTATCCTTTTGTGTTCAATATACGAATTGTGAGAAATACTGAAAAAACATCCAATGAAACAGGAAACAATAGCTCAGTATCGATTAATAAAAACACTTAAGTTTTCAGGCCCCAGCCTGACTTTATTAAATTGAAAGTCTTCATTTCGAAGGACTAAACTCATTAACATCCAACCATTGTTCAATCCCAAAGTACATTTTGAAGGTTGATGCATTTAAAAAGATTAAAATGGTGGGATGTTTTTGCTTTGTTCCATTTAATGAAGCTTTCGCTGAAATAATGGTCCTCAAATACTTTTAGTTGTTCTAACTTGGTAGATCAAATTGTGAAACACATGAATCCGGCCAACCGTTTATGTAGAAATTTCCTTTATGTGACTTTAATTTCATATTAATCCCTGGGGCAGTTTCCATCATTAAGGTAAATCCATTTTTTTTTATGTTTCAAAGCCCATAAAACATGCATATGCCATTTAGCACACCAGAGGAAATGCTAAAATTACTCAGTTTTCTCCAGCCATATGAGGTGTTGAACAGCAGAGCCCTGCACCCCTCACGTGTTGCTGCAACTGCCAGTCAGCTGACTTAAAGAAGGTTTCCAATTTTTTTTTTCCTTGCTAAAAAAAAGGACAAATTTTACTGTTTTGAAATATTTCCAGTTGCAAAAAACCTTTGACATTCATGCCATGGAAACAAAAGGAGCACAACACATCACTTCTGCTAATGTAACAGTGTTTTGAAATTGCATACCTCAGCTACCTCAGGTAATCAGCCAGGAAATGTCATGTTGGAATAGTTATGCTACTCTTTGAAGAACAGATAAGGAAATCACTTCTAAATTTAGATGGTGTTTATTATATATATATTAAAATTTTATTAATTATTATGATAAATTATTTTTGCAATTGTAACAGTTGCATTTCTTATTTTACATGTCATCATATTATAATTTTTTACTAAATTTTTTGTGAAAACACTGTGGTATTTTTACTCAAGGTTTACACATTGTGAGTCTCTTACAAGCTCATGGCAAATCTATCCCATCTATCCTTACACAAAGTTATAGTAATGTACAGAAAAGTCTGAAATTTTTCCGACCCCTGAACACAGTAACGCAACCTTTACATTGATTCCGGGCTTACGTGGAGCTTTGATTTCAATTTTACTAAATCCAAGGTCACCAATTTCTAGACAGTCAAGATCCAGACCCAAATGCCTCACTCAGATCCAGATCTGCTCTGAGACCTCAGTGAAATATTTTTTAGGGTAATCCATTCAAAGCGACTCAGCTTTTCTGGCCTTCAGGACAGTCGCAGCAGAGCGATTTTTGAGGATGACAGCAGATCCCTTGAAGCTCTCTGCCGCTCAGACACACAAGCCGATTCAGAGAGCAAGACACACACAAGACTGATGCTAAAACTGAGTAAAAAAGTTAGGAGGAAAAAAAAAAAAATTATATATATATATATATATATATATATATATATATATATATATATATATATATATATATATATATATATATATATATATATATATATGTATTGTTCAGACTGCAAATGTGTCCTTTCTATAAAGAGTTTAAACCATGTGCCTCATATGTTCAAAGACAATTGATCAGTGTTACTTTTGAATAATCATACCCACTATATCCTGAGCTGAATGCAGTGCTTTATAAAGTATGCATACATCTTAAACTTTTTCACATATGGCCACATAACAGTCATAAACTTAAATGTAGTTTACCAAACTTTTAACTAATAGTGCATAATACTGTAGTAGAAAAGGACAGTTAAGATGTTTTACCCCCAAAAATCTGAAAGGTGTGGCATCCATATGTATTCAGAATTACCCCTCCAATAATTTTCTCAACACTTACCAGCTTCTCTATCCCTAAGAAAAAACCTTCCCACAACATGACACAGAAAACAACATGTTTCAACTTCACGATGATGTGCAGAAGGAATGCTGAACAAACATGCCACACCTTTAATTTGTTTTTCACTGATTATTTACTAAAAATAAAAATAAAAATGATGGAAACCATATCCTGCCCCTTCTGCTTTACAAATATGGACTATTGTGTGTTGATCAAATTAAATTTTAATAAAATGCACTAAAGTTTCTGGTTGAAATGTGACAATAGGAAAAAGTTCAAGAGGTATGAATATTTTTTACTACCTCATCTGAGAGGTGTCTTAAAATGTAGAAAATATGCAGCAACAGCTGAGGGGCAACCTTAAAACTTGTGCCAGTTTGGTTCATCATTGTAGTTTAGAAAAGAGGCATAAAACATCAGAATCTGAGGGAAGTCAACCCTCTTCACAATATGCCGTTTTATCCAGGTTTCGTGTGTTTTAACATGTAATTAAAATATATATTTTTAAACATTGCTTGAATTAAGATTAATAAAATTCACTTTATTTTCAGTCTCCCAACCTGTCTCTCTGCTGTGAAACAGTACCATTTTGAGGTTTGATCTACTCAACGGTGCAGCAACAAATTCACTGTAAAGGCAGCAAATGTGGCACACCACCACACAACAGCAGAGAAAGAGAGGGAGACCAAAAAAAATTAAAAAAAAAAAAACCCTAGGGAGAATTTTCAGACCACAGGCCCTCTCAGTTCTGGTTATACCTTCCACCCTTGTCCCCGAGGCTCTTCACAACCAATCATAGCCCTCTCACTTGAACACTGGCAGATAAATAAAAATCTGCCAAACCAGCAGAGCATTTCTAAGCCAAACATGGAGAACAACAGCTCACAGAGACCGTGGATTTCAAAGGGAGGGAGAAAAACCAGAAGCCCCTCCAGAATAGGAGCGTGAGGCATCTGTTGATGCTGGCAACTCTCTTCTCTTCATCTCCAAGCCAAGACTGTTGATCCAGTGGAGGACTTGTGTGTGTGTGTGTGTGTGTGTGTTTATGCATGCATGTGTGTTTGAGCATCCAGCATGAAGAGGGATGTCTATGTGCTAACATTTGCAATGTGCATTGACCCCACTTGGCCTCCATATGTTGCTGAAACAAGAAGGATGGTGGGCTACAAAGCGACCTCTCGTGTTTTCACCTGCATTCCTACCTTCTACACTTCCTCTTACCGAAGCTTCCACTATGCTGCTAGGAAGACCCGTCTGTTGCACTGGTTCAGTACAATATGTATGTAATATGATCTCTGTATATGTCAGTGTGAAACTGGAATTTCAGGGCATTTGTGAACAAGGGAAAACAGGTTCATTATAAAATTAGAACTAAAATAAAATTATCTGATTTAATTTAAACTTTTTTTTTTTTTAAACCAACACCCAGTGGAATTATAACTTAACTATTGAGGACGTTGACTTTTTCCTGTCAATTTGAAGAAAATATTATGAATTATTTACAATCCAGTAATTCAATGCAAAAAAAAAATATTTCACCTACCAACTGTTTTTATGCAAAACTGCCTAAAAAAAATCAACAGCATACTGCATCCAAAATCATTATTTCTTACTAGCAATTATGAAACGGTCCTATAATTTCATCTGTCAGCTATTGTCTTGAGGAAAAAAAAGAAAAAAAAAGAACCATGCACAATTTCATCCCACTTCCTCTTCAAGTTGTAACACCAAATAGATAAAAGATGACAATTCATAAATCACACTTTTACAGATATTAGATTATTATCGGATATCGGTAAAAAGCTTGATCTTAAGTGCTTCTTGTCCTGTCCAGTATGGATGACAATCGTTATGTAATTTAAAAACAATTTCCATCCCTTTTATGCAGTTTTTTTTTTTTTTTGGTTATGGCAGACTTAATAAAAAGGACCAGAAGACGGAAATGAACACTTCAAGCTGACTGCAAAACAAAGCAGAGGGAGGCGCATGCTGTTCACAATAAATAAAACCAAATTAATTCAGAGGTCCAAATATAATATTTTGGTTGTTATCTAGCAGCAACAAAATGTAAACTACTGGGTATGATAATGTCTAAATAGAGATCTGTTGCTTGCTGGGGTCTTTCTTTAAAGGAGATACTGCTTTATTTTTTGCCTCGCAAGAGATTTGCAAGGCAGCGGCTCAGCTGGTAAACTCCTAACTACTTTAAGTGGAAAACACAATGCTGGAGTAATTATCCTGTTTGAAGATCCGAGTTCAGAAGTTAAGCAAGTGAGACCCCTTAACCCAGCTGCTGAATCAGAAGCTACAAATCAGATCTTCAGAATCCAAGGGGAAACAACCACTATGATCGCTAACCGTAATTAGGAAAAGTTAAGATAAATGTTACCCCGAGACACTTTGCACAATGAAATAAACTCTGAGGATGAATAAGCTTACAGACATTCATTCTAGACCAAACTAAAACTGGCAGTGGTGGGAATGGATGTGTTCTATTTTAGGGAGCATGAAATCATAAGATTTCTTTCACACTAAAGCTTCCATTTAACATGAACAGGCCCGATAGAACAGTGTTGCCCAACCCTATAGTCCTCAAGACACACTGTCCTGGATGTTTCAGGTGTTTCCCTGCCCAGGTGATTCCAATTGACAGGCAATAACAATTAACTGCAACCAGCTGAATCAGGTGTAGTGAAGCAGGGAAACATCTAAAGCATGCAGGGCACTGGGAAACACTTTCATAGAAGATGTCCACTATGATGCAGAGGACGTCCCCCCTCCCTGCTTTTTCCTGCCCCGTCTGCTATGCACCCTGCTGGGATATTTGTTGCATCTTGAACAAATTATCTTCTTACCTCCATTTTCTCCTGAATAAGCAATGGAATCATTATCTACATTAAATATTTAAAGTATTCTATTACAACAGAAGTCTCTCTCTAATTTCATATGTATATTTGTAAGGATATATTCCAGCCATAATGTCCAGTGCCCGGTCTGATTTCAGTAATGAAACAGGTTTTGAGTAATCACAGGCGGTGTACGTGCCAGGAATGCAGAGATAGTTTGCCGTGAATTTCAGGAGGCGCTTGGCCATCCATCCAGACTAACCATATTTGTGTATTTCACGTAATAAGGGCAAATGAATGAGAGAAAGAGAAAGGTATGATGGCATGCCAGGACCTGGATACCACATGCGTGGTGTGGTTTGTGCATTCGCAGGCCAAGTCTGTGGGAAACCTTTGAATAGCTTAATGGTGTTTTGCAGCTCAGAAAAGTCCTCTGGCAGGCATGCCATTGTGCAGGTCTGAATCATATTTTACTGTTTCTGAGTGCGTGTGCAAAACATGCGCAACTCTTGTAACACATTTCTGCTTTGAGAATGAGAGAATTAAATAAACAGAATTCAGTGGAAATAGTTCTACAATATAGAGAAATGTGTCTTCTACGTCATTAAACAGCCGATGATAACTCACATGCAATCTGCTAAACAGTGTCGGTGAAGTATTTAGGCAATCACAGTGTGCACACGTCTCCTGGGGCCACAGATATGAAGGATTGTTCTGCTGATGCATGATTTATAAAGCATTGAGCTGCAGCCTTTTAACAGTTCTGTTCTTCCTTTATAATGCATGCTTTCCACCTTAAATAGATGGACATGCGAAAGGCCTTACAGCACCTTGCAGTAGAAGGCAGCATCCCGCTCAGAGATGGTTCTGATTCACATGTAAGGCAATGTGCTTACATCAGCGTCCAATCACTCCTCAGCTGTGCCTGAGATGATTGATCGCCCCTTCATATCGCAAAGAATGCCACAGGTTACAAATTCAGACAAATGATATCTGAAATGAGGCTCACTTTTTTTGTTGTGGGGTTGGTTTGTGTGACACCGTAGCCTGCTGTGGTTTTGTGTTCTGTGCGTACGTCCTGCAGGGCTGTCCGTCTGCTGTCTGCCTGGGCTGGATATGGGGAGCTTGCTGCAGGAAGCCAAGCATGACCGGCTGGGCTTTCATTGCCCACAATAAAGTCAGGAGCAGGAGGGTACGGGCCTGTCTGTATCTGCAGATTGTTAACCTCATATCGCATTGCACTGACACATCAATTATTGTTATTAAGCGGCCAGAGTAATTTATTTATATACTGATTTCCCACCAGACTAAGGCAGGACTAATTGAGACAGGTGTGAGGATTTGAGCTTGATGGGCCAAGGGAAATAAGAGGATATGGTGAGAATGGTATGTGCACAGCTAGTGAGTCGTGGATCGCCCAGCTGTAAAGTGAGAACGTAGTGGATGATTTCGATAAAAATGTACCAATAAGGCACAACATTATGACCGCCTCTTTAATTATATGTTGGTGCTCTTTTGTTTCCACAACAGCCCTGACTTTTAAATGCATGTATGTACTCCATTAGAATCCCAAAGGAGTGCAGCGATTTCTGGCACAAAGATGTTAGCAGCAGATCCTTTAAGTCCTGCAAGCTGCACGATGGAGGTCGCATATGTTGAACTGAATTGAGATTAGGGAAATTTTGAATCCAAACTTTTCCTCACTTAAAACCAACCATGAAATATTTCTGATACGTTGAGGATATAGCCATTAATCAATATCCTATCCATTAAAGGGTGTGCTTGGTCAATGTTTAGGTAGATGATGTGGGTGAGAGAAAAATCCACATGGATCTGAACAGAACAATAACCTTGGTATTAACTGTCCTTCCAATGGCATCTCTTTGTTCCAGGTTTTCCCTCAGGGAAGGAATGCATGAAAAATGAAGCGTCATTCATCAGACCAGGCCACCTTCAACCACTGCTTCATGGTCTATGTTTGATACTCGGGTGCCAACTGATTGCACTGTTGGAAATGGACACCCTGACTGGTCTGCAAACAAGCTGCACTGTAGATTTAGATGCCATTTTCTGTCAGAACCGGCTTCAACTTCTTCAGCAATTTGAGGCTCAGTAGCTACTTGTTGGAATTAATGTGAGTTGATGTGTAACAGCCTATCCTGTTCACTAATGATTCTGACCTCTGCAAACCCTATAAGAACTACAGATTTTGGAGATGCCCTAGTCCAGTTGTCTGGCCACCACAATTTGACCCATGAATTCATTCATTCATCCATCAATCCAGCCAGCCTTGTTTGTGTCACCCATCAATATATCCATGTGTCAGTCCATCCAACTAATCATCCATTTACACAATTCTTGCACAAGCGTCACTGACAGAATTATTTGTATTCAACACCTTGGTCAACTTTAAAATAGGCAAAACTGACTAAAAACTCCTACGACGTGAATCTGGGAAACTCTAATATTGAGTAAAAATGTGTAGGAACCTTGTTAAAATGCTAAGTGACCACTGTATCTCTTTTGTAGGGGCACGAATTTTTGGCGCATGTTCCTAAAGTGCGCTTGAGCTGAATTAAAATGTTTTATGCCGACCTTAAAAACCCAGGCAGCTCATGTTGGATCTCTAACATCCTAAAACCTTCCATCCATCTCTCATTCTCCCTCGACCTTGGTTTGAGGAAAGAACAAAAACATTGTCTCTCTGCATTGCTCCGACCCGTACTCAAATTAACTCCACGCAGCCTTCCCCGTGTCTCCCCCCCTGCCCCCCGCTCCCTCTCTCTCCCCCCTCCTGCACACAAAATGCGTCGTGCGCGTGGGGATGCCGCCGGCCCATTCAAGTCACGTAGTAAAGGAATGTTCACCGAGAACCGAGGGACAGGAGTCCATTCCTCCCCTCTTCTGTAAACATCTCAACATGCATCAGTCGATGCCCACGCTAAGCCACGATGTCTACCAGTAGCTGTACACTGCTCTGCGCTCACACGCACGCGCTCTGCGTGCATGCGTACAAACAGCATTTCTTGACGTCTGGTGTGTAAGCAAACAGAAAACAGCAGACACGCGTGATCCACATGCAGGCTTGGACGCCCAGCCTCCTCCTCTTCCTTCTCATCACCATTAGTATTCCCCCCCATAACCATTAACAAAATATTAAAAAGCAAAAGCTCACTGAAGAAACTTACCTTTAGACAGAAGAACCAGGATCAAACCAGCCAATGTGTTCCGCAAAAGAGGGCAGCCCATGATGGAGTTCTGATTGATTTTCTGCTCAAATGTTACGGTATTCCTTCCTTATGGAACCGCTGCGGGAATTCTGTGTGTAAAGACGACCCACTGGATGAATCTCAGCAGAAATAGTCCAACTCTTCTACATCCGACTTTTTTTTTAATAAGTCCCGTCAGAGAGAGAGAGAGGAGACACACAGAGAGAAATAGAGAGACAGAGAGCAAAAGATAGGAAAAGAGAGAGTGAGATTTTCTTATATGTCTCTGTCTGCCAGAAAAAAAAAATTACAGCAGAAAGCCCAAATATCCCAGACAGACTTAGTTTGGCTCTCAGTGCCTTGAAGAACAGGCAGAATTTCTCTAAAAACGCATGAGAACTGAGAGGTAAACATTCACACCGTCCGATAATCTGATTTGATGATGTTTTTCTCAGAGAGCAGGATGTGCGTCCCGGCCAAAAAACCTCGAGCCGCTCCGTATGCGTCTCTGTTGGTATGCAGCGCGTCTCCTCGCTCCGCACTCGGCGCGTCGCAGAGAGCAGCGTTGAACGCGAGGCGCACGGCGCGGAGCATGATTGGCAGCTCAAGGAGAGGCCCTCTCCCCCAATCGCTGGCCCCAAGGAAGGAGGCGGGATGTACGATTGCACCGATGTCCCGCAGAGAAAGGCAGACCGAGGAGCCGAGCAGGCCAATGGGAAGCGCGGGGTGGGCGGGGAGGATAGAGAGGCAAAGTGCGGCGCGGTGATAATGCAATGTGATTTATAGCCAGTTTGGTGTTGCTGCAGTACTCAGAGAAGGTAGTCCACAGGCGGGCAGCCGCGATAACTACAGGGACAGAGGAGGAGGATGGAGTCAGGAGCAGGTGGAGTCCTCACATCAGTGGCCAACCTGGATGAAAAGTCATGTAGTAGCAGACTAGGCAGAACATTATGACCACCCTCATTAGTGTTTTGACCTAAAAGATGAGGAACAATTATGTTATGTTTCTCTGGGATGTATGTATAGCTCTTCAGCCACCAAAGACAAAAGTAATAATTCTAAGGTTTCCAGCTTGAATTTAAGTTCATAATATGAAGATTTTTCTGGTGAGGTGGAGGAAGCCAAGGGAAAATGTCTGAGTAGCTTAACAAACCTCCACCAAGGGATTTAGGGTGGGCTTATGTTTTTTTTTTTTGTTTTTTTTTTTCATATTATTCACCATAGTAAAAAAAAATGCATGTTCGTGATAAATATTGTAATTCATAAAGCAAAAAAATGCATGTTCGTGATAAATATTGTAATTCATAAAGCTAGATTTTTTTTTGCAGCATTCAGGTGCAATTGCAATTCCTGCATCATATCTGGCCAGCAGTGATCAGCTCCTGGATTTCTCTAGAATACGGGCAGAATATATTAGAAAACTATGCAGTAATTTAAAATGATCCATGAACATCAGCATTTTTATTTTTTGCTTTAAGTTACTGTCATAAAAGAAAGCAAATTCCTATCAGATAAACGTTACACACACACAAGCAGCAACTGCGACAGGTTGCTGCTTGTTTGTGTCCAACATCTTCATGTTGGAGAAGCTCAGACTCAGCCATCACAGTTTGGCTCTTGTCAAACTTCCTCAAATCCTCATGCTTGACAATTTGTTTCTCTTCTAGCACATCAACTTGGTGGACAAAATATCTCCTAGCTGCCTTATATATATCCCTTCGCTCGGACAGGTGCCATGATGAAAAGATAATCCATGTTATTCACCTTGGTCAGTGGTCATAATCCTTTGCATGATTGATGCATGAAGTTCAACCCGACATGACTCAAATGTTGAATGTCAGCAATCCAAAGAAGGTGAATGGGAGAAAAAAAAAATTCATATCTTATGCGTGTGAGCACAGACTGACTTGTGTCTGCAAACGATCTGATTCTAACAGTCGCCAACATAAACCCATTTAGGTAGACGTCTTCAATTTATGCAGAAGTAGACAACTAATGAGCCATTTGTAGGCATGTTAGTCTCTTTGTCTCTGCTGCATCTGGTGCTAATTACATAAGAGGCAGTTGCTCTTAGTAAGGGGCCACAGTGAGCAGGTAATCTTATTTAAAAGCTTGATGCCAACCACAGACAGGAAGGTAAATGCAGAAAAGTTTGTGTCGCATATTTATGCTAAGATTACAAACACCTGACAGCTCATTACAGCCATAAAACATCACATAGTCCTTGTTATTTATCTCACAGTGGCCTTTCCGTTCTATATAAAGTATCCCTAAATAGTTTATTTCCATATTAAGCGGTTTTTGTTGTTGTTGTTTCTTTTTTCATTTTTGAGTACTGCTTTGTTTTTATTCCCAGAATAGCCAATTAATGGTTTATAACTGCTGAGTACATAAGTAATACAGCAGTGCTGGCTGATTTATGTTATTCAGACAAAATTAGAACAAATACAGTTGGGGATAAACAAAGTGCATCTCTGGCTCTGATGAAAAATGCAAGAAGAGGAATAGGCTAATATTAATAAAACTAAGGACTGATTAGTGAGGTCGTTGTTGGAATGAGCTACAAACTGTGAATGATTTGCCTGGAAATTTATATTATTCCTTATAATTAGCTCTGACGCAGCAGATAACATCTGAAGTCACTCAGGACACTATAACATAACTGTTTGGTTGTCTGATATAAAATGAATAATCACTAATGGTTAACCCCAAATAAAGTTCAGCTGTTTTTTTTCCCCCTCAACATTTTCTGAGTCACACACAACACTGAGCCTCCAAAGAATCAGAAGGAGTTCATTGTTGAAAAGATACCAGTCAGTGAAAGAGAGCAGAATAATCTTTTAGGGTTTTAAATGGACCAGGGAACAACTGTATTCTTCATATATCTGGGATATAATGTAGGGTGGAAGGAGAAAAACCTTTGCATATGAAGTAAAAGGTTCAAACCAGGCTACATTGTGCAGAAGTACAAAATAAGTCAATTTTAGCATAAAGCCTCAACGCTTTTTCAAGAAAACTCAAGATGAAGAAAAAAAATGAGGAAGCTTTCTGTATTAGAATAGACCAGCTATGTGTTAGACCTGAAAGCATACATTTTTTAATGTACACAGTTAAGATTTACTGTGCTGATCGAGTCTTAGCCAAAATGAGTGAGCCTTTTAAGAATTTAAGTGTGCACATGTTGCAGGGTATGATATTCATTTGACCTTGTTAATGTTAGATTCAATTGTTTGATTATCTGAATTAATTTAGTTTGATTTGGTGTGTGCAAGGAATGTAGTTGGGTCCTTTGAAAGAGCGGTGCGTTGGCGCCATAGTCAAAAGACTCCACTAGGGGGACTCGTGCGCTCTTTCCATTCAATACAAGAGTAAGTGAAGGCGCAATGGTTTCATCTGCGGTCATTTCTTCTCTTATAATTGACCCTCTTATAAGGTAAGAAATTTGATTAATCTTTCAGGAGAATGATATGGATGAATGCTAGCCCTGTATGTGCGAGTTTGTATGTATTTAATTTGTTTTGCGTCACGGATTATTTATCTTGGTTTAATTTGATGTGCGAAGAGTGTTTGGCTAGCTGCTTAGCTCTGCTCCTAACGGCAGTAAGCGGTTAGCAACATGTTCCGTTCGGCATCCGACAGTTTGATTTGTTTAAATGGGAATAATATTTTGTGATTTTTGTGAAGTAGTAGAAGTAATGTACTGTTGTTCATCATTTTGATAGGGAATATTTCTAATTTTTTCTTTATTAATTTACTTCTAACAGTACCATGACAACATTACAGAGTGAAATGTTTTAAGTATTAAGTAACTGTAATACTTGATTTCCTCTAAAAAAAAAATGGGGTATCGACTTGTACTTAGAAAGGTTAAGAATTGTATAAAAAGAGATTTCTGTGTTCTGTTTTTTTTACATTCAATACAAGAGTAAGTGAAGGCGCACTGGTTTCATCTGTGGTCATTTCTTCTCTTATAATTGGCCCTCTTATAAGGGCTAACACACACTTACGTAATAAAACAGTTTTATTTTGGGTGAGGTGAAAATTTTTTTTTTTTTCTTTTGCAATTGACCTTTATTAGTTGTAGATTATAAGACGGGAGGAAAGGGTTTGTTATCTGTCTTGGTGTGATTTCTTGAAAGGACATGGAGAGTTCAGTGTTGTGGAAAAAAATGTTTTCCTTTGAGCTTTCATTTGCTTTTATTTTTGCACACCTTAATGTTTCAGGTCATCAAAATTATTTTTATATATGACAGCAAAAACTTAAGTATATACAAATTCTAATTAGAGGACTTTTAATTTATTAAAGTAAAAAAAAAAAAAGTAATAATAATAATCTGGCCCTATTTGAAAAACTAGTTCCACTCTTAACACAAATTCATTGTGATTAACTACATTTCCACTTGCAGTTATTTACAGAATTTATTCTATTGTGTTATCATTTTTGTATATCACTTTGGTGCAGTTTTAAACCTATTTTAAGTTCTGTACAAAAAATGGACATTGACAAAAGAGAAAATGTTGCTCAAAGAAGTTATTGAAGGATATTATCCAACCAACATTCTGTGACCTTAAACTCAATCGGACTTGGCTTATGCAGTAATCAGTAATCAGAAGCCCACCAGCAAGACCAACTATAAATGCATAGAAAAATTAAGGCTTTGAAGATGCCCAGTCAAAGTCCAGACAATAATGTGACTGAGATGCTGAGGCATAACCCTTACCAAGTTATCTGTTCTCATTTTCCCATAGTACATGAGATCATTTTTTAAAACTTGAAATTTGGGATTCACTCAGATAATCTTTGCCTGGTATATTTTTTTAAGGAATTCAATATTTAAATGTGAGAAACAAACAAAATAAATGTTGTTTTTTTTTCCAAAGCATTTTATATGTCTGTTGTAAAGATGATTACAATATCACATTTCTGTATTTATGAATGCAGAAAGGTGCTAATTTGAACAATAAAAACAACATTATCTAGAGCAGGGGTCCCCAAACTTTTTCCTGCGAGGGCCACATGACTGTTCCCTTTTCTGGTCGGGGGCTGGTCTTAGTTTTGTTGACGGGGGAGGGGGGGGGGGGAAGAGTGAAGCTGTGAACCGGGGCGGGGGCGGATTACTGCCGACGACATATTAGCGTTTGTAGATAGATTTTTACCCAGAATGCAAATGGAAAAAAAACCGTGAGCGAAACGGTGACTGGTACTGACTGGAATATATTCCATTGAGGGAAACTAAGTTTCATATCTGCTCAAGAGCCCCCCTGGTGGTTGAAGAAAAATCCACATATATATGAAAAAAAACACTGAATCCTCTCTGGTATTGTTCAGGGGGCCGGACCAAATGAGGAGGCGGGCCGGATCCGGTATTGTTCAGGGGGCCGGACCAAATGAGGAGGCGGGCCGGATCCGGTATTGTTCAGGGGGCCAGACCAAATGAGGAGGCGGGCCGGATCCGGCCCACGGGCTGTAGCTTGGGGTCCCCTGATCTAGAGTAAAGATAGCAGGTCTTTGGCCAGAGGGAAACCCTGTTTCAAAATTGGCTTAACTGCATGTTATTTCTTTAAACAAAACTCCAAGCACAGTATGGTATGATGTTCCTCTAATCAGCATATCCTCCTCCCCCCCTTCCTCGTTTTCGGTACAAATGTAGTTCAGTATTTCCACTCAGAAGCCGCAGGACAGCTCCCACATTAACATAGAAATATTGGCTGGGTGTGACGCTGAGAACTGAGATCCAAACAAAAGATATGGTATTTGCACTTGGGCGGCTTTCATTAATGGCTCCCATTATTGCAATCAGTGATTCAGCTGGGCTCTGTTGTACTTGCAAATATTATTTATACACCTGTCATATGTCAGACTTTGTTTGTAATCTGTTGTTGCCAGTTATTCTGCAAAAATAGGAACACCTGAAAAAATGTTGACACAAATTTGCATTTTGACTCAGATTTTTTACAAAAGGCAATTACCCTCAAACCTCACCGGCTCCCATCAAGCTGTGTGACAACCCGAGCACGATGAAAGCGAGCGAGCAGACAGGAGGCAGTTTGCAAGTTAGGAAAGTCTGGTTTGAAGCAGTTTTAAGAAATGATATTGAATTTCTACTACCTTGGCTTAAAATTAGGAACAAGATATTTTAGGGCTCCTGACTGCTGTCCACAGGCTTACAAAGTAAATATATATTTGTTTTCTTTACTATTTTTTTTTAGTTATTTTCTCAACTTTTGTTTGCAAATTCTTGGCTTGAAGCACAATAGTGTTTATATTCTAATGCCATAAAGGGAATAAATAGACCTCTACAAACACAGCTTTATGGAAATGTGCTCATAAATGTCCAGGAGGTTGCAGCATTTCCATAAAGCAGAAGAGTGAAATAGAAGTTTGGTGAAGAAGGGTAAATTTGTACATAAACAGAGTGACAATACTTGATGGAGTGTTTGTGTATTTTCTCCTGCATTCCTCTTTCTGGGTTCATTATTGTTAGAAAATGTCTTCCCACATTCAGTTGTTATTGCCATTGTGCTTGTGCCATATTAATTGTGTTATATTTGGTTTCTGTTCTTGTGTTCTGTTCTTTGTGCATTTGGATTTAACTCTCTTAGACCAGTGTTGTTACTTTCCCCTTGGTTTGTATTTGCCTAGTTCAGGTTACTTTGAGTTCATCATTCATCATCCCTCAGTCTACCCGTTTGCTGTCCTCCAGAGCAATACCTAAACCCCGATTAACTCACAGGTCTGCAATTCTGTAATTCCCCACTTTTCCCTCAGTATGCAAGCTTATTCTGCATTCGAGTTCTAGTGGGAACTGGGAAATTCCAGCTTCCCATTTGGGAAGGGAAACCACCCTCCGATGTTGGATTTCCCATTGAGAAAGGGGAGCCCAGTTACAACTTGTGAGGCAGATTTTGTGTTTCATTGTGGCCGCTCCTCACATCAATAGTGATAAACTATGATGAAAACATGTTCATTTTATGAGACACACTTGTAAAACTGTTACATGTGGCACCTGCTACTCTAAATTGAACAAATTACTGGAACACAGCATCACTGGTTGTTATTGCTATGTTGCTCAATCCTGTTACTTTAAAAGTTGCAGTTTTGCATTATTAATCAGATTTATTTTTGCTCACCTTCCGTCTCAATTGCCTGCATTTGTGTCCTCCAAATCCACCAACCCCGTTGGTTACCAAAGGACAGGGGGAAGCAGACTAGGCTCTGCTGGATCATAACAGACAGCTGACAGGACAGCTTCTATTTAAAGAAAACAGTACTGCTAAAGAAAGGCCCAAAAAAGCCCAGTTTCTCACAGTAGAGGAGAGATTTTGCAAAAAATTGAGAACTTCATCGTCTTCCATGGTAACACTAATTAGCGCTGCAATGTCAGGGTCTAAACCTTTTGCACATTTCTTTTACCTTCAGCAAAAAAAAAAATTTTAGTGAGGCTCCTTTTAACTGTACTGACCAATTATTGTAACTAAACTTCTGACTTAATCTTAGTCATATTTCAGAAAGGTTACCCTATTAACATCTATGTGTGTCATTAGTTCAGTGAATTACCATTTTCTGGCTATTTTTGAACAGAGTTAACAAGCTTCATGGTGTTGTCATGGCGCTAGCTGAAAAGATGTAGAAGGCTTTTCAAAATTTTCTTCAGCTTCCTTGCTGTGAGCACACGGAGTCACAAAAATGTGGACTTGTTAACTAATGCGACCTAAAAATCAAATGTCAAGGTTTGGGTGTCTGTTGAAAAGCAGTCACGATCTGTTATTAGTAGAAACAAAAGTGATATTCAAACATTAAAAAAATGCAATTAAAAAAAATACAAAAAAATTTTGACAATTTTTTCTGTCCCTTAAACTAATAAATTATCACCAAACCAAAAACCCAAAGCTGTCCAATCAAAAACAAGGTATTAATTACCATGTGCTAATTTCTTAGAAACACAATGTTAAGGAACATCTTGATATCTTCTGAAAAAATACGTTACAGGTTTTATACAGAAAATGCTAAAGTTGTAAATTATAAATCTATTAATTAACAGTAATGTATAAAAAACAAACTAAACAAGCAAATGTTCTAAAACAAAGTAGTCAAATTTTTTGAAGAAAATAGATCTATAAATTCTTTATGATTTGAATGTTTACTGTGAAAAAATAATTTCCTTCTTTTTTGGATTAATTTTCACTTTTTTGGCGTAGTATTCGAGTCATTTCTCAAATATAAAAAAAGAGACACTTCTCAAAGTCTTTCTGTATTTATCAAAATTTAATAATCTGCTTTTGAGTGCCAAGGATGTTTATGACAATTACTATGAAATCAAGATGAAAAAGAAATCATGATTTCATAAAAGAAATACTTTGCACTCTCACTCTTAAAACTTTTAAAAATGTTCATCAGAATTAACTTTCTGTGCATCATTCCAAACTGCCCTTGATGTAGAAATAGGCGTATTGGCAATAAAAAATGCATATATTTGGTCTTGTGAAGCTCTTATCAGTCTGAGTGATGCTTATACGGAGCCAATATGCTCAAGCCAATTACCTTGATATAGTTTCTTCCATAGCTGATGTTTTAAAAGGACCATAAACCCACCTATGTTGCAATCAGCACTGGCAAATCCTGCTGCACTGACAGTAAAATCAAAATGTTGATCAAAGAAAGGACCCATATAGCATTTGGCAGACACATTCAAAGACATAAACCTGTTAGTGGTACAAGTACAAGGTTTATTTATGCACCGTTAGCTGGCAATAACACAATGTAATTATTCTTTAATTGTGCATGTGAAAAAAAAAAAAGATCTGTTTAATTTTTACCTTTATATATACGAGACTTCAGAACAGCATTGTGTGCATTTCTACTTGGTCTACATTACTCTAAAACCCCCAAATAAAATTCTTTTAAACCTACTACTTTAGGAAGTCGCTTTATTAGTAAACATTTTTACTTAGAGAAGCAGCCAAGATGCCCTTGTTTGCTCTGGAGGAGCAATAGAGAGCCACAGCTCAGGTGGCAAAATCTCTCAACAGTACAACAATTAGCCATGCTCATGAAAGACAAAACAAAACCACTGGGAAAAGAAAGCAAAAAGCTTTGCATTTCACACCAAGAAGGCAGATCCACACATGTAAAAGAGAGAATTACATTTTTGGAAGAGTTTTGTGAAAGGAAATTGTGGTTTAATTAACTTGTTGCAGAGTCTGGACAGTAATGTGCAGGGTAAGTTGCATATTTTCATGATAAAATATAGCTGTGATATTTTTAAAGAAGTTGGTATTAATCAATTTTAGCCATACAATAAAACCATAAATTAACAAAGCTGATATATTCAGGTTTGTGGACTTTGAACTTCTGGTCATTCTTTATTCACTTGACTGTGTTTGTTGCTGCTTTTGTTTGACCACCAAGTACCTAATCTCTTGTTTGGTACCTTCAGATAACGGCCATGTATACAATAGCCGAGTGTGACTGGACACAGTGGAACTGAATGCATCATTACTCAGCAGAGGTAGAAGCAGAGAGGCCAGTTTGATGGATGGTAACCAACATTACTTGCTCTCAGGCCTTTGTGGCGGTTATATCCATAGTTTTATGCAAACAGAAAGCTTTCGGTTCAGAATACTGAAATAATTATGAGATTCCCTGTTGATTTTTTGAGTTTGCTCACTGGCAAAGCCTCTGATTTTTATTGTGGCTTCAATTAAGTGAGGTGAGACAGGCTATCCGTAACTTGTAATGTGTAAAAAGTTCGCCAGCGTTTTCCATTCCAAGCTCTACACTACCAGGGGTAACACCAAAGAGCTGTTAAAGGATGTCGGGTACAAGATAATTGATCTGCACAAAGCTGGAATGGATCAGGGAACCATCAGCAAGAACCTGGAAGAGAAGCTAAACATGAAATGGCCACCAATAGCTCTCAGTCCGGAGCTCTATTCACTGTCTCGCTTCATGGGGTGAGAAAGATCATGAGAAAGGTGAGGGATAAAGACAAGATAAGCTTGTTAATGATCTCAACCAGCTGGGGTCACATTCACTACAAACACCTTTGGTAGCATAATAATGGAGATCTTGCAGCCTGTTACAATAGAAGGCTAACGTACAGGTCATGTACAAGTCTGCTAATGAAAATGTTAATTATCCTTTAGATGCATTAGAGGATAAAAAAATAAATAATCCAGTGAGGTCGTTTTCTTGCCACATCTTTTTTTTTTTTTTAGTTATTTCACATTCCAGCTATTTCTCAGAGGGTTATTGAAATTATGCCATTTAAATGATTAATTCTAACTACATTTTACAAAACTTATTGCAACCCAAGTGCAGAGGTAACAGACATGAGCTTGATGTATTTAACCCTGGTGTTTACAAATGGGGTCCAACCGACCCCACACCCGTAAAACTTGTATCATTTGCCTCAGTCCTCGCACGCACACGGGTTAAAAAATAAAAATTAGCAACACATCACATGCATCTAATACATGTGTGTATTATCTTCAGTTTTTTACCTTATTTGTATCTATATGCAGTGGTTCCCAAACTTTTTCTCCTGGGCCCCCCCGGTGGTTTCCAAACATTTTCTGGGCCCCCCCTATGAATTACAAATCAGGAGAGTTAGACACTTGCTTTCTAGTTGAACAATGTGTCTGAGCGGGGGGTTGAGGGGAGATTTCCTGTTATACGATGTGTGTCAAATGCAAACACTCCGCCCCCCAGCGCGCACAGTGTTCATCTTTGGGGTTTTTTCCCCATTCATCCATACTGCTGTGTATATGTATTGTGTGACAGAGTAAGGGAGAAGTTAGGTCTGGCTAACTTTTTTTTTTAACTATTTATCCAGACAACTACAGTAATTCAAAAATAATGTAAATCTATAGGACTAGCTAACTAAGGTAGCTAATTGTATTTAATTCAATTCAGTTTATTTATATACCATCAAGTTACGTCATCTCAAGGCACTTTGCAAAACAACAGAGTCTTTTTATCCGATCATATATCCATTCCAGTAGATACTTATCAAGCAGTGCATCAAGTTCAGTTTAATATCCAAATCAATTTAAAATGTTTTCTATCTACTGAAACTACAAGATCGTATTGACTTGCAGCATTCACTCCTCCTGGATGAGCACATAGCAAAAGTAAACTTGTATTGCTTTTATTGTGTTGACTTGGCAGCAGTCCCTCATACTGAGCTTCCATATAGCGACAATGGAGAGGAAAAGCTAACCTTCTCGAATGTGTGTGTGTGCATTCATTTGTATGACTCATCACTATAGTGCGACTGTGTTTACCATTCAAAATTCATTTTGTCTATTTTATAGTTTTTCTAAGCCAGCTAACATTACCCTATTTATATTCTGTGTCATTCATGACTATTGTGTGAACGAATAGGTCTCCATTATCATCCATCACCACATTAGACTGTTTAATGACTTTACAAGTTTGCTAAACCAGATACCTGTCATTACTGTATGTATATACCAAAATATTTTAAATGATAATGATTACACTTAAGAGAAGTAGCACAAAAATGCATTGATTTTAATGAGCGTCATTGTGTAGGGTTCTGTAATTCATTCAAAAAAAAGTGTTATTAGAAGGGACAAAACCAAAATCTTTATCATCACCTCAATAAGCTATGTTTAAATAAGAGAAATGCAGCATTTGACCTAATAATACACAACTAGCATAAGATACACCGTCTGCAATGCAACAAAAACAACTTCCAAATAAACTGGATGTAAATCAGATAAGGGTGCATGTCTGACCTACTGCACCTAATACCAACATCAAGATGCACTGTGACTGGCCAGACTGTCCCAACAGTTATTTCACACCTGGTCAGTACACAACATAAAAACACACACGATGACATCAGATTGTGGCATCTTGACTGTATTAGGACAAACACTGAAGGACACATCGCTGAGCTTTCTCAAAGAGAGGGAAAGTTTATGCAAACACGTCTGACTTAGAGTACGTCTGGCTGGGGCGATGTGTCCCTGAAGTGTCTGCTGTAGAGCTACCAGTTGGGCTGAGACACCCCAGCAGCCTGTTCAGCATGGTAATGTATGGAGATGCAGCCACAGACCCTTTTTCCCTCTTTCCCACAGCTCCATCTTTAAGCCTCCAACATTAATTGGCATGGCAGGGGCAGCAGTACCTAGGTTGTAATCACTGTCCCTCTGAGAGCCCTACTGAGCAGGATTGAAAGGGGGGGCTGTGAAGTTAGATTGAAAGAGAGTCCTTGGTCTCCAAGGGCTTGTCTTCTGAAATATGGTATGCTTTGAGATTTGATGAACATAAAGATAGGGTGGAAAAGCGAGGCGGAAGGACATGGAACAATCAGAAAAATGGAAAAAAAAGTAGTTGGGAAATTGTCAAAATTGTGTTGAGCACTTCCTGGAAAAAAACATAGATGACAAATAATGGAACAGGAGGAGAACGTAGGCAGAAAAGGAAAGCTCATGCAGAGGATTACCGACAGAGATTGAATTGTTTAGAAAAGCTGTGGAGAGATGGAAGAGGTTTGGATTTTGATTGCATTGAAGCCTGGAGGCAGAAGGGAATTCCAGGTCAGCACAAGATACTAAAAGTTTTCTGACTTTCAAAATGAATCTACATTAATTGTGTCCAGTGTGAAATGTCATTTGGAATTAATTACCTACCAAAAAAGCCCCCCACATTGCTTATATCCTATCCTATTTTATACTGACAAGGCAATTGATTCCCTTCCCATTGCCAGTATATTCTGGCAATGGGTAGTTTTCTAAAGCTAGTGTTCTGATTTATTATTTATTAATAATTTATTAAATTGCAAACAATTAAAAGAGAACTGTTTGACTGAGCGGTGGTCAGTCACATTTATAAGACATTTATTTAATGTTCTGCCAAGAAGATAAAATATATTTCAAAGATTAAAATCAGACAATCTCTGCAGAGTTCCAATGATATTTTCTTAGTTTGTGAGCCTGTTTCTGTGTTACAGGATATACCTCTCAGCATACTCAGATTTGGAAAGCAGGAGGATATGTTATGGTGAACCATGTCATGATGCTGGGTTTATGTCTGTGTAATTACTGTAGATTGTTCACTTTTTACCACATTCCCTGTTTATTCTAAGCCATTTCTTCCATTGTATCTTTTTTTTGTGTGGAGTTTAATGACAGCTTACATCCATAAAAAAATGTCTTACTGCCACATAAAGGTACTAGATCCTTTGACTTCTTAAATCTCCTTTAGTAGACCCCAATCCAATAAACACATCAAGAAAACAATGCTTGATACTTAGGTTGCAATTTGGTCCAAAAGATGTTTCCTTTCAGCTGAAGTCCAAGATAACCTGGTTCACATTTTCTGTGCTCAGTCACAACTTCCATTGTCATATTTCCCAATAATAAATACAGTGCTGTTCAGACATGTATGACCTTTTTTTATCTTAACATGGAATCCTCCCTCCTGTTTCCTCCACCATACCTGGTTCTGAAAATTGTGCCCTGCAATGCAAAAAGAGATTTTCCCCTCATCTCCTGTTCCCACTGCTGTTGCAAAAGCTGGTTAATATGTCTACAAACAATGCTTTTACATTCGTGTTTAGATAGCTGAATATTTAAGCCTATATTGTCTCTATTAAGAGCATTTTTAGCAATCTGGTCAGTGTTTTTAGTTCCCTGTGCCCCTGTATCCACATATAGGTGGATATAATATAGGAATATTTCTTCCTTCCGTAACAAGCAGAGAATGAACAAAGTTCTAAGTAATAAATCCTGCCTTGCTTTTGATGTTTCTGAACTGATGCATGACAAAGTACACAGCATCACCACAAATAACATTTTTAATAGATCACAATTAATCTATTCTACAGCCAGATAAGTGGCATGCAGTTCAACTGAAAACACATTTAAAAAGTCTGATGTGTTCTTACCAGTTTCAGTTTTATACTTCAGGATAACAACAAGAAAAATCCGGGTCTTTATATCATCTGCTCTTCCACCTAAATGTCTTGTAGAGTTTGGTTGTACCTGGTTTGCACATATAGAGCATTTTGCCCATTTATCTTCCCAAAATAACTTCAATCAGACTCAATGAGGAATGGATCTATGGATATACATGTTCAAGATTTAAACTCATCTGTCAAGGTTCTCTTCTTGTATTTAGCTCTCCCACACTTCCCAGATCGCTGAATAACTTCACAGTCCTTGTTGAAAACAGCATGATGATGCCACCACTGCAGAAACAGTAAAACCACAAATATTAGTGATAGTCAAATGTAGAACATAAGTAAAAGACGTGTGACACGTTACAAGATACTGTGCAGTAATGCAACGCACAATGTATTCGGAATGGTTAATGGCAATGGCGTAGAAAAAACCAAATACCCACAGACTAAGCTGGAGAAACATTTCTGGGATTTGTGGTTCCAGATGCTTCTTTTCTACAAGCTCCTAAGTAAAATGGCAATTTTTGAAAATTGTTGAGATTATCTTTTTCTCTTATTTATGATTCCTTGAAATTGAAGATAAAAGCATGTTAGCCTTCAACTAGTTCCTGTTAATCATTTTGTATACTCTCAAAATAGGCAGGAGGAAACATCTCCTTCTGATTTTAAGTCAGATTCCTTATTAATATGATTTATTGCCACTTTTGATGAAAAGTATGTTTATTAGAACATCTTATGTGTTTACATTTTGCTTTAAGGCACAGTTGTTTTCAACCCCGATTTCTTTTTGCTGCAACACGATGTGCTTGTTAAGTGCTTTCATGCTGGAAAAAATTCTTTTGAAACTGAAATTGAGTTGACAAAGGGGACTTGCAGAGTAATGAAAAAGCAATCTGATACGAGAAGAAAAGAGGAAAAATATGACCAAAAAGATTTCTCTCGGGGTGAAAATGTCAGCGCTGTTAGCCAAGGTTTTTAATTCAACTACGGGTTTAGTAGCTGGAAAGTGTACGTAGGTGTTGGTAAGTATATACACTTCAAATTGGTTAGCTGTAGGTGGAAAATGATGGACTACTAATAATGAAACAAGACATGTTTAGAGTCACCTTTTAAGCAGCAAATGGAGCTGGAGCGCATCAGAGAGCTCGGCCTTGAAGCCGGATCAAAGTCGCAAACCAAGCTGCAATAGATGATAGAATTTAATCATGTCTGCTGCCCAACACCGTCTCACATTCCCTTTCTATGTTCTATTGCAGTAAAAAAAATACAATATAAATAATGACTTTATTTTCCACCCTGTGCAATTTCCATAAAATTGACAAAATTCGCCATGTTCATTTCACAATTTTACTTGTTTTTAATGTGCTATGACACAAAAACAACAATCAAATTCAATAAAGTTTTATTTGTATAGCACATTTCAGCAGCAAGGCATTTCAAAGTGCTTTACGTCATTAAACACAAAAATAGAGTCATGCAACATTGAATAAACAAAGACATTAAATTTCCCGCCGAGTCGAAGTTCTGCCCTTCAAATCGGCAGAATTAATACAACATACTGTATTGGTTCATTTGGACAAGCTGCTGTTTAAAACAAACTGGTGATGTAGCAAATCATCATTGATTTAATTTGCATGAGATCATTTTGAAAATCTCATTAGCAGGGTTCTGATTAGTGATTAAAGCCTAACTTCTTTCAATGCGCGTAATTAAGGAATCAAACACCTGAATAGGCTGCGTTAAAGAAAAAAACATTTGTTCAAACTGTTTTGATTAGCGACATTTATATATATATTTATATATATATATATATATATATATATATATATATATATATATATATATATATGCATTTTACATTACATTAATTTTACATTAATTTTAATTAATTTTACATTTTAGATGAAGCTCTTAATTTTGAGTATACTCAAAATTAAGAGCTTCATCTAAAATGTCAGGGGGAAAAAAGCAATAGAGTGGACATTTACAGCTAGTTAATGTAATGTTGATACAGTGCACTGAGCAGACCCTTGGATAAACAAAGTTGAGATGTATCTAAAAGGACTCTTATTGTTATAAATATGGTGCATGGAAGTGCAGCTACTGCCATTCTTTGAATTTCCTATTTACCTCCTGGCCATGAAGAGTTCTTTGCTGCAGCAATGCGTTAGTTTTTCTACTTGTGTACCCTTGAAGGCTGCATCTCTCTCTACAAGCCATCCCTCAATAATTAAAAGACACATAATGATTGTTTGATTGAGCATTTGTTCAGCTATTAATCATCTACACATTTACTTGATCTAGAGCGAGTTTATACCTGATAGAAGAAAAAGAAAATGAGTCCTTTAATATCATAAACTCCCCCCCAAAAAACTATTCATCTGCATCCACACAGAAACACCTTCGCTAGCTAGTTCTGAGGTACATTTTCTCAAACATTAAGTCCTGTTGTATTCAGGGATTTTTTTATTTTTTTATTTTTTTCATCTCCGTTTTAAGTAGTGTGCATACTACATTGAGATGAAGGGGATAATGTTCACAGCATTCCATTGCTTTGAGAAATGGTGTGTTGTAGTTGCAGTGACAGCGACATCATACTCTATTCTTGTATGTCTTGTCCCAAATGGTCACACAATTACAAGTGAAATTAGTTCAATATGATTTCACCATGAAATAGTTGAAGCCGTTTGAGTATTTTTCATGCAGAGGTTGGTAGATCTTCATCAGTGCAGACAGAGAGTTAGCAGAACGTTGCATGATGTAGAACATAAATTGATAATGTATACTGGATAAATTCACCATTTATGGCATCTAAAGTTGTGACCTACAGGCAGATTTCCTTCTCCCTATCCAACAAAGTCTGTGACAGCCAACGTCTTAGTGCATAAGAAGAAAATAATGGAGTTTTGTTTACTTAAAGCTGAGCACCTTCCTACATTTGTACGTCACATTATTTCCTTGCTAAAACACTAAAATTAAGCATATTGTGAAATCGAGCAAATTATCGATGGCCTGTTATAAAAAGCCGCAACACTCTCTCTTAAAGGTTTGTAAATCATCAAAGTCTCTTTACAAAATAACTCTTTAGCAATCTAGTTTTGAAATTAACATTTTCAGAGGTTTTTATTTTTTTACCTCAGTGTAGCAATGGGACTCTTCAGCCAAACATAGATGCCATGGGTGCAGGAGACACTTGTGACATCAAGCTTCAATGGGTCTAAAACACTGTTGTGTTTGGGAGTTGCAGAACTCTAACAGGGCCATAGAAGTGGATAAACTCATTTCACATATTTTAAGAAAGGATTTCTGATCCCATGAATTTCTTTGCCTGTTGTTGCTAGGAAAGTACATCTTCTGAAGTCAACACAAATATGACACTGATGAATCACTGGTTTCTGAAGGTAGATATGCATCAGCGATAACCACTCCAAGTGCTGCAATTCAACCTCTAATATGTGCTTATGTCTGGCTCACATATCATTTTAGCCACTCCCAACCCCTCTAATGGATTCCATACCCCTGTTGTCTGTGTCACTGTCTCTTTTATCCATTTTTCATTTAACCACAGTAAAGTGAATCACTGCTTTTTCTGCCCGTCTCAGATTTTTTTTTTTGTTGTCTCGCCGATCTTTTTTCATTTTCCTGTCTGTCACCCATTATGGCAGTGTCTAATCTCCAGCTGGCTATTTGTCTCACTATCTCTCTCTCTCACTTGGAGCTTCAGTTTCTACCTCCCCAGCTTGATTCAGCAGTTGTGAGGGCTTCTTGAGGTGGGGCTGGCCTGAGGTGACTTTGAGAAGCAGAGAGGTTAATGAGGATCAAAACATCTTCTCTTTTTTGCCTGGGGGCATTCAAGAGACGGAAAATAAATTAAGAAACCCAGACACACACACACACACACCGATACGTCTAACATTTGCAGCAGTAAATCAAGTTAAAGTACAAATGTAATGCTTAACAGTTTGACCACCAACTGATGTCAAAATATGAATGACAAGCAGGTGTATTAATAAGGGCAGTGTAACCTTGTTATAGTAATAACTGCTTCTCATGCAGTTATTACTGAATATTATTGAAATATCATGCATCGTGATAGGATATGCATGAGTATATTTGATAATTTTATATATATATATATATATACACACACACGCGTGTGTGTGTGTGTGTGTGTGTAATTTTTACTAATTACACATGTAATCAGTAAAAAAAAAAAATAAGCGCACAAGCAGCAGGATGACGGCAGCTTTGAGAAGATTGTAAAGTAAAGCCCACTATAGTGACCCGAAATGTATGTGTGCTGGACATTGGCTGCAACATTTTTATTTGATCTTTTATGTGTAGGTATGTGTCAATTGTGTCAATTTGCATTTACAGGAATGTGTGGGGTAGGTGCACATGTATGTTTGAGCAAATCTGGACGTGTAAATCTATGTAAAAATCTGTATTTAGATATGCATAGGCACTTGTATTTTATTTTATTTTTTTTTTTTTTTTACTTTGGTTAGGCTTTTCATTGTAATCCTGAAGCAGAGAAATCATCAGAAGTGTCTCACCTGGGCTGATGGGGGACACTGGCCAATAGTTTGACTCTTCAAGCACTAAAGTTTGTAGTGCTTAGGACAAATTTAAATCTTGAATTTTAGCAGGCTGTTCATGCTTGTAAATCCTCCAATGTGGCTGAATTCAAGCAGTTCTACAAAAGAAGAATCAGATAATTTCTCCCCCATAAACTATAAGAAATACTATGTTGGAGATATCTGTACTAACGGTGGCATAAGCATTCATTAGGATTTGAGTAGGTTTGTTTGTTTTGATGTCCTTACTAAATAAAACTGGCATTTAAAGACTGCGTCTTTGATTAACTTTTGTCATCACCGTCTAATATGAAAGTTTGTTAGATTATCTGAAGAACTTAGGTGATAAAAACACAGATGAAATGTTTTTGATTTTGATTTTACCTTTGTGCATTGTTCTGTGCGTAGTGAATCTTGCATACAGGATTTTTGAATGGAATTACTAAAATAAAAAGCTTGCACTAGAAAATGTTTGAACAGTAAAATTTTAAAAATTGTATGGTATTAAGAGTCAAAATAATGAGACTAAATCTTTGATTTAGCTTCATCTCTGGAAAGCATTGCCAAGGTTGCTGTGGCTCAGAAAAAAAAAAAAAAAAAAAATCAAACGCACACATGGTTTCAAACACAAAACTCAGTCCACATAGTTCAGCAGCTTTATCAGGAGGAGCCGATTGAATGATGCCACTATTGAGACTCTCATTCATCTGGAAGAGCACTTAGGACTGATAATGCTAGCAGGGGGGAAAATGAATAGATGCAAAAAAAGAAAAGAAATAAATGATAGAAACAGCTGATAAATAATGATGCTTTAAAGCTCCAATCCAAATTAGACTAGAGCAAAAACTACTAAATTAACTTCAAAGAAGTCCTTCTCTACGCATTGATTAAACATCTGAAAATTAATCTCTGTTCATTAAAATTACATATTAAGAGTATACTTAATAAATAATATCTTTACATCTCAGAATTCAACTCCAGTGTGACAGATGAAGGCCTCTTTTCCTTCCTGGTGTAGGAGTTTGTCCTGGTTCATTGTGGTTCTTTATTTTCTAAGGTTTACCTTCATTTTCTGTTTAATTTAGTCATTATATTCCTTCTTGTGCATACAACTTAGTTCTGCTCCCTGACTGCAATGAGAATAGAATAAACCAAACAAACACAGTAAGAAGGGACCTACACAATTTCTTTGCAAAGCACTTTAGACACACGCATATGGATGTCAAATAGGGCAGAGAGAAAGCAACGGAACAGCATAGAGAAAAAGTCTCTGGCACTGTGTTGATAGCTTGTTTCTTCCCGAGTTCTGATCCGAGACAGATAGAAAAGGTTACAAAAACATGGCAACAAGGTTGAAAACTTGATTTTCACAATGCAGGACTCAAAAACATAACATGCTTTGGTATGTCCTGACAGTGGTTTGCAGCTCTGTCCTGACAGTGGTTTGCAGCTCCACACCTTCCTCTTGAATTTGACAAGCCCTCACTTTCTCTTCTGACCTGCAGTCACCTATTAGCGACATCTATTTCTCTGTCATCTCTTCCTTCACCTTGCACACCCACTCATCACCATTTGCCTCATCTTCTTTCACAAATCAATGTTTCTCATTTGGTCCAGAATTGATTTTGGCATTTCTAAATGTTTATGTAACTCTGCAATCTTCTCTTGCCAATTCATTTCATTTTGCTCAACTCAGTCTTTGCTGATTAACACCACCATGTTTTGTTCTCTGCCTTTCTTGCTATGCGTTGCCCCCTGTGACTCATTACAAATTAAGCCTATTGAGTCATTTTTTGTCATGTTCACACAGTTGTAGCATAATAGCCTTTCGTAGGAAGTGCCACACCACAACAATGGCGGTTTTAAACATTTGTTGAAGAGAACTGTGGATGCCATGGGAGATATGCTGCCAACATGGACGTTCAGGATATAAGTTTTCTATAACAATTCATTAAGCCAGATGAGCGAATACATGGGGGTAAGTTAAAATTGATGTAGAAATGAGGATAGAACAGTAGTCAAAGAAAAAAGGAGAGGTACTAATGAGTGATGAATGAAATGAAAGAGGTAAGGAAAATAAGAAACAATGGACAAAGAAGTCAGGAATAAAGGATGCAGGAGGTAGCAACACGGGATAAAATGGGTAGTGATGAATTAGGAAAGATGGAGATAAAAGAAGGAAGGGATAGAGATTAGAAAAAAGATTCGGGAGGAGGGAGGTAGAGGTGAACAATGATGGCGTCAGAGCTGACTAGTGAAGGAGCTGAGGATGAGAGATGAAAGTGGCAGATTTCCACCTTTTATTGCTTGTTTTGATGTTATCGTATGCATTTTTAAAATTTTAGATTATTTTGGCTTAATTAGTGTAGTGTCTCTGTTTATTGTTTGCATTTTAAACCATACTTAATATCTGTTTTTATATAATCAAATGTCAAACTGAGAACAAACATTTCAAATTAGTTTAGGCCAAAATTGTTTGTCAAAACTCCCAAAAAGGTAAAATAATAAATGAAGCTAAATTAAGTTAATTGGATAAAGGATGAAAGAAGGAAGGATAAGTGATGAAGCATGAAGGCGGCGAGTGGTGAGGGACACAGAAAGTAGAGATAAAGAATGAAGGGATCTGGATTTGGAATGATGAAGGTTGCGATGATGGATGATTAAAGTAAGGATGAGGGATGAAACAATAGAGGAATAAATGATGAATAAAGTATGGAAAAAGAAAAAAAAGGAATAGATTAAGTTATAGGTAGTCGAAGACAGTAGATGTGGTGAAAGGAGGCATGGATAAAGGGAAGAGGAAGATGCAAAAAGATAGGGCAGTGGGATGAAGAAAGGATGAAGAGACTAGGTATACAAAAAGAAGGTTGCAATGAGGAATGAAGGAGGTTGGAAAAGAAATGAATGGCAGTAAAGGGCAAATGAGGTCAGACTAAGGAATGAAAGAAGTAGCGATGATGGATGAAGGGATGGAAAGTTAATATAGGAATAAATGTGGTGTCTTCCATGGTATCTGGTCCAGTTGTGATGCTTTTTGTATTCTGACACCTTTCCATCTAAATCACAATTCATGTACTCTGTAAAAAAGATTTAAAGAGTACTCTGGCTAGGCGACAGATGACCTAGCCACTGTAGGTCATCTGCCAAATGGTACCACTCACCACTCCTGGCGCCGGTCAGTGGATCCCCACCATTTCTTCTTTGGATTATTTTTGACCAATACCAACCACTATACAGACCAGAAATACCTCGCAAAAAAAGAGCTGCAGTTTTGTAGATAGCCTAACCCAGTCATCTAGCTTTCACATTTTAGTCCTTGTCAAGCTCCCTAAAACTTTACCATATTTACCGTTTCTAACATCACCTTTGAGGACAAAATCCCACCCATTAACAGCTGCCACGATGAAGCAATAATTACTACTATTCACTTTACCTGTCATGATTTCATGACACCATTTGACACCAAAATGTGCCTTTTGTTTCTTAATCCATCCTCATGAAAGTGCAGACCCTGCACATAAAATCTAAGGATGTTTTAAACTGCACTAGTTTGGATTTTCTAAATCATTTTGTTCAAAAATGATTTTAGAGTATATTCATCTTTTTCCAGTCACAACAAGATGGTTTTTCATTATATGATTGTGGATGTATATGAAGTGGCCAATTTTTGAACTGAAAACCAACAATGGACTGTCTCAGGTCACGGTTGGATTTTGTCTTCCAGTTAGTGCTGCAACATCTTCAAATTCTGCCCACAAATTGTGGCACTGGAGGTGTTGTTGCTGTTAAAACAACAAGGGTGAATTTCTCCCTAACCAATCAGTGATGTGAACTATTTCACCATTCTGTTTGGTGAGACATGAACTTTCTTGTACCTTTGACTGAGGTCGAACAAAAACAAAGGAAACTTAAATGTTTGCTTGAGCGAACCCATCAATAAAAGCTAAGAATTTATGGAAGCCTCTTGAATTCAGGCCTAACATAACGCATTTGATATGGATGCCAATACAGAAACACAGTGGAGTGAATTTAAAACGGCAGTACTTTGTGTGTTTCTGAAAACCCTTTAAATCAAGTACATGCTAGAGCTTGAACACAACACTGGTATAGTCTTTGAACAGCCAGTAAAGGCAGTGCCTGAGCGCAATGAAAGACAGATCTTTCACTCTGCCAAGTGATTAGTAGAAACACATGCAGAAAATTTGTAAGCGTGGAGGAAACTTTGCCAAATATGTAAGCAGCATATTGAGTCTAGGTTCAAGGCTTAATGAAAAATCTATTTTCTGACAGATACCATATGCATCATCACCAGTTGTACTTAGAAAATGGAGAGAGCCAACTCTTAAAAATTACTGGCGACTGTTTTAGTCAGCCTTAGAGTGATTGTAAAAATATTAACTTCTGGATTTTGTCACATTACCAAAACAAATTTCTAAGGATCCATGGGGGGGATTTATGTATTTTAGAAACAAACAGAAAATAATTAAATTGTGAGGTGGTTGGAGAACAGCAAGATATTTCAATGAACATAAGGTTGGTTGTGCTTGGGACACACAGCAATTAAGTTGCCATTTGTTGTAAAAAGTTTAGGGTTGTCATTCAGTTGGATGATGAACAAACTCGAGGCTTATAGCCAGTAACGTCCCCCCTCCGCCCACCCACCAAGTTTTTCCCCAACAAATTCTGCTAAAAAAAAACAAAAAAAAAACAACATAATTCAGTGTCGAGACATGCTAAACAGCTTTTTGCATGTGGAACAAATATTTATGTTTTGGTCTCATTAGCCAGGTAAAAATCATGGAATTGCATGGGAAGGCAATGGCCAGGCTTTTTCTCATCTGGACCACTAGACCACCTACATTTACACATTTTCTATATCCTAAATGGCGCCTGGCAAGTATTAATGGGACTTCTTATGTTTTTGTTGTCACTACTCAACAATCTAGCCACTCTGCCACTGAGGCAAGGTTTGTGGAGTGTAGCACTAATAGCTCCTCTGCTAATGGATTCTCCCACCTGAGCTTTGCCATGCAACACTTGTATTATTTGATTAAGGTGTCCTGGCCTGGCCTGTCGGTCTTGGTAGATTTGCAGTTATGCCACACTTTTTCCATTTTCAGCTAATGGACTGAAGACTATAAGTGATGTTCAAGCCTTGGGATATTGTTTCCTAACATAACCCTAGCTTTAAAATCTCAACAACTATCACTGATATGTCTGGTGCATTCCTTAGTCTTGATGTTTGCTGACCAATTCTCACAAGCAAAACTTTGGTGACTTTCACAAAACAGCTGGATTTATTCTGGATTTAATTACCAGTGGACTCTATTAAAACAAATTAGTTGCAAGAGTAAAATATTTACTTCTGAATTATGTATGTGCACTATATATTCTACAGTTTAATTAAAAAAAATGTAATCCATGTAATAATTTCTCTTTCACTTCACAGTTATGCACCGTGTTGCGTTTGTCATCCCAAAACAAACCAGTAAAGAACAATAAAGTTGTGGCCATAAGGTGACAAAATGTGAAGAAACATTAAGAGGTATTAGCACCTTTGCAGGCGCTGTGTAAAGGAAAATAAGTGCAGTCATGAAACTCTGACCTGCTAAAATTTCAGACATGAATTAAGATTTCAGGCCTGCAGAGAGACATCAGACATGCACTTACTTCTTTCCATCATTAGCTTCATGCAGTTTTTATACCTACAGGTGGAGAAGAGGGCAAATATTGATTCCTTCAATTTAACCCCCCGAGGTGCATAAAAGAAGCAGTTAAATGGCCCTGCACACGAATGAGCTCAGACTTTATTCTCCTCTTTGATGGTTGCTTCTCAGTTCTGGACTGTTAGGCAGTTTCCTCAAGACAAATTTTCACATAAAATGCAGTGCTGGGAATTTGATTGATGGGGGGGCGGGGGGGGGGGGGGGGAGAGACAATGAAAACACCTTTCAGAGTGACGGACAGAGATGTATACAACGGCAACATACACTCATCAGTACAATAACAGTCTCATCAGTTTGTAGATCCCAAACAATTTTAAAAACAAGCTGCACTCAGCTGTTTGTGCAGTGTAATCACACAAGCATATGCGAGTAGAGTTATCCATTTCCTCTCAAAATTCAGCAACATTCCTACAGCGTAGCATTCCCCAATGTATAAGCAGAGAGCGATAATCAATCTGTGTCATGCCTCATTCTCTCAGCAGGTTTCTGCCGGATTTGTAATGTTCTTCAAGGAAATAGCTTAAGAAAAAGGAAAGGAATTAAGCAGGATTCGGAAGGGAGGATTGGGGGTTGAAGAAAAAAAAAGAAAGAAAGATACAATTAGGGATTTTAACTGGGTATTGATACCATCTACAGTGCAGTAAACTCATCCAAGAAGAGATACAGCACTTCTCAGTCTAACCTCTGTGGCTTTTTAAATTGATTATTTTCACCCAACGGAGGAGCTAAGTGGAGTGGAATGCACAATTAAATGTGTGATTGTTTATGTTGCTGCCATTCATTCTGCAGCCTGTCCCCTAACCCATTTAGCACGGCCCATCGATACGCTTTTAAACAGTTGTGTACAGGACATGCTTTACGCGTACCAGTTCTGGCACATTTATTTTGCACTTGGACGGAATCCCGGTGAAATTGTTAATCAAAGTAGATCCGTCACCAGCATCCTGGCATGATTATCACACACCGCCGTAATTAATGTATCGATTCTAGACACTGTCAAGCTTCTCCGTAATTTGTAGGAAATTTTCCCCAACCTCTGGCTGCTGCGTCTGTTAAATTCTCAAACATACATTTTGATTTGTCCGTTAATAAAACACCTCCTCCATTTCCCAAGCATGAGGGACATTTGTCAATACTTGTTATCACCTCAGTGCTGACGTGGCTTTATGACGGTGCCAATTAGTGATGCATTACCTGCTTCTCAGCTCGTCTATCCCTGTTGCGGTGCATCTCACTCACTCTGCACATATCCATCATCCTCCCTGCCCCTCCAGCTTTCTCTTCCATCTCCTCTCTGACCTCCCTCGATACGTCCCCGCTCACCACCCATTGATCACGTCTAATCAGAACCTGTGTGCCAAGTTTTGGATGGTACTTTTTAAATCTGTAATATTCTCAGCCAAATTATGGGGAGCGATTTGGAGCGAAAATGAACGCTGAGAACGAATGCTTTGTCTTGTCTGATAGAGCTGTCCTGACAGGCCAGCAGCTGTTGTTCTACGGCAGTTCACTGACATTCTGAGGAAAACAGATTTGCAACTCAGCGTGAATCTCATTATTATGCATTTGAAAAATTACATTACCTTCTAGATAATCTATTTTGGCTCCACGACCACAGCATTGTGCCACCTGGTAGTGTTTTTATTAGATAATTTCATATAATAAAACAATAGAAGATGCGTTATCGTTGCATTTGTCTCGTTGCCACACAATCTGTAACTTTCAGGATTGCATCTACAGTAAGTTCGAAACAACAATTTTGCTGAGGAGTGATCCAACTTTTACTGTAAAAGATGCAGTGTCCAGGCAACTAAGAATTACACAAACAGCCCACTCACACATATGGTCAATTAAGAATCACTAATTCACTGAGTAGAACTAGCTCTTTGTCTTTGGACTGTGGGCGGAGACCAACTCTGTAAACATCGGCACTTCATAAAATGACCCAACACATGCCACACAATGCTGTAAAATCTCTTTATACTTTGAAGCTGTTTTGCTACCGAGTCATACTAGTGCCAGAAGCTGAAGGTGTTGATTTTCATAGCCCTATCTTACATTATTAATATTTCTTACTAAATAAATCATGAAAGTTCAGTTCTTCCTTTAACATTGTTCAAGGACACTGTTTCAAAGACTATGAAAATAAAATATTTTATTCATTGTTTTGTGGGTGGGAGGGTTTTCTAATTAAGTTTTTAATAATTTCAGACTTTTAACAATGGGACCTGCGATTATTAAAATTGGAGTCTGTTCTGCTAATCATCTTCTCCCTAAATATAAATCTAAGCAAGAGCTGCTTTGCAGACCTTAAGTACCACAGTGTTGTTTTTTTATTTGCAGCTAGCAAACAACTGCAACTGAATTCTTTATCCAGTCTTGTAATAACGTAATCCACTTTCATAATTATATTAAACTTGTTAAGCTATGTTTTACCCAGAGCTAAAAGAAACATTAAATACATGTGAATTTAATGTGTCTTTGATTCTGTGCATGTCTTGTTCTCAGTTGAAGACTAAGCATTGGTAACCAGGAGCTGTTAAATGGGGCCAACACATTTGTTGATGAAAATAGTGCTCTGCTGTTTCTTTGCAACTGATCTCATGCAAAATAAAGATGTTTAAAATTGTCCTGATCTTAGAGCTGTGGTTGATTTATGTCGGGTTTTCTGCTTGGCCCTCGAGGTGCATAAGAATTGTGCAGTACGTTGATCAATGTAAACTGAAGTTTGAATGGATGCCGTGACATTTAGGGAAACTCCTCCCTGGAAAAGGGCTGCAGTTTGTTCGCTGATCTTGTCTTGCAGTTCATTTATTTTTTTTCCCTCCCTGGTGCTTTTATAACAGCCCCACTCCCACACCACCGTCCGCTTGGCAGAAATGCTGTGCAGCAGTGCTTTTGAGGTGACAAAATTAAAATTGGAGAAGTTAACTCCTCCAGGATCTCTCTGTTTATCTTGGGGTGGGGGGAGAAAAGCATAAAATGAACAAATGAGTTGAATTCAGCACAAAGCTGAACTCGAGAGTAAAAGGAGTATGCGTGAATCCCTAAGTGTTAAATGTGGCCTTGGCTGAATGATGGTTTGCGAAATTCAAGCAGTTTGGGCTTGCTGTGAAAATCTCAACACACTGAATGCAGGAAATTGGAAAAAAAGGTTCAGGCAGGTAAGAAATGTTTCTTCAGAATTTTTTGTTGAGCCAAAAAAGAAATTATGACAGGAATAGGAATGTGCGAGTTACTTCCAGGGATTAATCCACCGGAAGGCTAGCAGCCCGATTCATGACCATCTCCTTCATGCACCTCATGTATTTCTCGTTTTACCAAAAGTTATGTGCCAGCACTCATCAAAATAAACAACCGATTTCACGACATGTGCTCAGAGTAATTATCAGATTAGTCTTAAAAGATCTATTTTGTCACAGTTAAAAAAAAGCTGGCATGAGCTTCTTACCAAAGCCATTCAGGGACAACATCCACCTGTACAAACAGACTGCAGCAGGCGTCAGATGCTGAGCCGGTCGATGGAAGCCAATAGTGCCCGTATCCTAATAGTTAAGATTGACTCTAAGAGCGCAAGAGTATAATTTTTTGCTTCAGGCACCAGACTGCTTCCAGAAGCTTAGCTTCAAGATGCTCTTCTAGGGTTCCATCCAAATGGGATGGCTCTCTCTGCCCGGCTCGGTTCCCTCGTAAATCTGTCTTCTATTTTCACGGAGAGTGTGCCCTCAATATGCTCATGGATGGCTACATGCACAGCCAATGTTGTTCGTTTGTGTTTTCTTTGGCTGAAAAATCTATATTTGACAAATATAAATTACAGATCGTGGGCTGATGAAATCTTTCCATGCGTCTATTTAAATATGATCTCACAATCTCACACAGTACAGAAATCAGAATTTTATTCAGTCTGTGCGAACTTAGTACTGCATTTAATCATGAAAATGTATTACAAAACATATTTGAATTATACAGATATTTCCCAGTAGAGTGACAAGCAGGCACATCTGAAAAGATTGGAATACAATGAAAAAGCTAGACTTTTCATGAGCCATTTCAGAAAATGAAACACAGATTCATCACATAGATTTAAATATTTCAAGGTTTTATCTCTTGCAATTTTGACTTACAGTCTCAGAAAATTTGAATAAAAAAAGTGAAATATTGTGAACTTGTGGTGTAACCATAATCAGCTAATTAAATGAAATTATACATTATATAGAAGTAACTTTCCAAAAGAACAAAAAAAAACCAAATCTCCCGATACTCATTTTTTTCAGGTTTATCTGTATTTCACCATAATTCTTGCAATTTTGTTCATTCAAGTGGTCTAGTTTTTTTGCTGATTCAAGTTTACTTAAACTGGATTGTTTGATTTTAGCCACATCTCAGCCTTGTTTTTGAGCGGAATGCCAAAGCAAAAAAAGTATCGCCTTACAGTGCTGTAATGTTCTTGGCCAGCTACGTTCCTTTTAAGAAGAAAGTTTGGTTTTTTGAAAAATTTCAGTCTGCCTTCAAACAACGACAGCACAGAGTGCCTTTCTAAAAGCACACAATGATATTGCTTTGTCCATTGATGGTGGGTTCCCTGTTGCGTTAGTGCTGCTGGACCCCACAGCAGCCTTTAATGCTGCTGATCACTCTGTCCTTCTGTCTCGCTTACAGCACTGTGTTGGGATCTGTGCCTCATTTAGCGAGAACGCCACCATCCATGTCCGTGCTCTGAATTTTATGTTCACTGGCAGCCAGTAACAAGTCTGGGGTTGATTTTTTTTTTTTAAAGTAGCCAAATCAAACTTTTACCACCTTTGTTTTTAGCTAAATTTAAGTTATTTTTAATCCATGCTGATCTTGAGGAAAAACAAGCACATCTTTTATCAGCTTAAGAGTCAATGCTCTTTAGAAGTAGAATACATTAGAATATAGCTTCATTATCCTGCATTCATATTCATGTGTAGCAGGAATGTACACCACAATGGCTGCCATTGTACATGTGTGCGATAGGTCCATGGTAATTTACCCCATTTTAATGAGCACCTACGACTTTATGATTCCATCAGTGATGGTGTAATTTTGTATTACATCATGTGATTTGGGATGAGCAGATACTATGCAACACCAAGTTCCTCACAAGCCTAAAATCTTGACATTTATACAACATAAAATTACATCTGCTCAGCCAAATCTTGTAGATTTACTACAAAAAGGTGGAGTGCCTATGTTGTATTATAAATTAGATTTTTCTGTGGAACATTAAACTCCTTGACCAGACGGCAAGCAGATCCCCGCAAGGCACATAGAAACTGGGTTTTATGACGTTTGGAGGACCCAAACACAGCCTCGTTGGTAGACAGAAGAATGACTGGAAACAGAACTTTTACTTTCAAATAAATAAAAGATCTTGCCATGGATGGTACTTTCGTTGTTAAAAAATAAATAAACAGAGAAAAGCTGAGTCTTTGACTAAGCAATCAATAATCAACAAAGGCTCTTGGAGAGTAAACATTTTAACTTATATATATGAAAAACACTGGAACATAGATCCACCAATGTTTGCAACAAAAAAATTAAACGTCCCTTTACCAACAACAGCGAGATTGTTTTATTCACATCTTACATAAAAGGCGGCTTGTAAACGAGAGAGGGAAAAAAAAAAGTTCAACAGGTGCCTCTAAACTCTTTTATCTGTTGCAACACTCACTGGGTGCATTGAACTCATAAGGGATCCTTGAAATCTTTCAACAACTTTAGTAGAGTTAATAACAGCATGTCTAAATTTACTGAAAATGTTTTAAGACATCTCACATTTCCCAGGGTTCAAGATCAGTTCACGAGTCAAAAACAAGCCACAAGGATGAGAAATGTATCTAGAAACTGCAACTTCATTGTGTCCAGGCCCAGAGGAGCAGGGATGTATGGAAAAACACCATTTTCTAAGCATTTAAGTTGGTTAAAAGCGGTGCATACTTCCCAACATGGAGGAAGTGAATAGCAATACTTAATTGACCTTCTAGAGCCAGTTAAATAAAAGATCAGGAAGTTTCTTAGAGTGTTGAGGTTTAAGTGAAGGTTTGCATTTTTTGAAATGAAGATTTCAACTTACAAAAAAAAAAAAGCCATTTCAAAAAAAAAAAAAGCCATCCAAACAAGTGTTTGAAGACTTATGAAAAAGTAACAATTTTAATTGAAGTTTGAAATACAATTACATATGTTGAACTCTACAGGGTCGGAAAACTTTCTGCTTTAACTTTTTAAGCTCCACATTGACAACACAGGTGACGTGTATTAACAGCTGTAGAGCACATTTCCCCATGGTCTGAGCTTCATAATAAATTAAAGTGACCTGCAAGGCCACCATGCATTCACACCAAAATGCCACATACTGTTAGCAATACTTTCTTTGTGAAATGACATACAATACCCTGCAGCAGAAGGGGAGAAAAGACATTAAATGAAAAAAGAAATGGCTGCGAAGGAGAAGGCTCTGTAGTCTGCAAAATGTGTCATACATTGTTGCTTTGATGGAGGTGAAGAGAGGTCTTCAAAAAAAGCAGTGTGAAAGACAGATTAAGTAGCATCCTTCCCTGGGTGCTAATTTTTGGGTGGTTTTGTGGCCTTAGTATGTGTAAAAGCTTAAATACGGTGCCTTGCAAAAGTATTCATCCCCTTGAACCTTTGCACATTTCAATCAGAAGCCTTTATGCTTGGCACATGATTTTTGAAGGTAAAGGACACAAAAGGTTTTTTTTATTTATTTTTTTTTCACAAATTGAAAATCTGAAAAAAAATGTGATTCGTATTTGTATCCAGCTCCCTTCAGTCAATGCTCTATAGAGCTTCTTTTCACTGCAATTACACTTGCAAGTCTTTTTGAGGTATGCTTCTACCAGAGTAAAGATTTTGCAAAATAGCTCATGCCCATTCAGACTGGATAGTGTCTGCGGGCAACAATTTTTAAATCTTTTCACAGATACTCATTTGGATTTTGGGCTGAAATTTGAGTGAGTGATTCAAACACATGCTTTGCTTTAAGCCATCTATTGTAGCTCTTCACTGTTCTATTGAAAATGTAACCCCAATATCAACTATTTTACAGCGTCTAACAGGTTTGATTCAAGTTTTTTTTATTTATTTACTTTTTTATATCTGATCACTCCAACTCTGATCAGGTTCTCTGACTCGACAAGAGAACAGCAACCCTCACAGCATGATGCTACTCCCACCATGGAGATCTTGTGTTCAGGGCAATGCAGTGTTGGTGTCACATATGGCATGTCGCGTGTTGACAAAAAAAAAAAATTCTAAGATTAAAGTTATACTCCCCTTTTTTCTTGTTGTCTAAACAGAAAGTGCAAAAAGCAGCTACAGATTATTGAGGTTTGTGCATGCTGAGCCAACATTAAGCTGTGATTAGCTTTAGCTTGATGACTAGCGCCGTCCTTTTACCATCACTATAAATGACAAAGAAAGGAATCATCAAGGGTCGTAAGCTCCTCGACAAGGAGTCATTCTGCTGCCTGATAATAAAAGTGGATCTCAAGAGGGATTTATATAAGGCTGAAAAAGAAGCGTGTCGTGGCAGGGCCTAGCTTTGCGACAGGCCATCAAAAAAAAAAAAAAAAAAAAAAAGAAAGAAAGAAAGGCAAGTACAAATAAAATGAGGAATTACTTGGATGATAAAGAATAGTACCTTAGCGTCTGAGTGCGAGTCACTTCTTGGCATTTTGCTCTGCTGAATGGGCTTTTTTCCTTTATGAGCACACTTTATGTAATATCCTGCAAAGAAAGCTGAACAATGAGTATTACTGATCTAGAGGAAATTATTTTTGTGGTAATAAATATTTAAGCAGGAAGAGAAGCAACAAAATTGATTGAGTCATGTTGAATGCCAGTCTTATTTTGTAAAATGTCAGCTTAACTAGCTTGTAGAGGCGCATGGCTCGAAATGTTTTTGAAAATGTGATGTTCTCAACTTGTCTTCTGTGAGATGAAAACTGAAGTCCACATGAGTTGGTTTTCTTCTGGTTGATCTTATAGAAAATCTTAGAAGCCAGTGTAAACAAATAAACTGGTCCGACATTGTTGTGCACATGGGGACACGCCAACGGGCAACAAATAGAAAACATCAAAAAGCACCGTCATATTTTTTTTTTTCCTGTTTTAGGATAAAACCAGTGCACCCTAGAAATGTGAAGGCAGTACAAACTTGTTAAATAATGAATTACCTCTGAGCATCGCCAGGTGCAAAACCTAAGGTTAAAAATAAATGTGATTCCAGCAGAAGCAATATTTAACTAAAACTCTAACATATACACAAAATATTATGTCTGTGCCATCCGTTGACTGCATTTTTTAAATAATATTTTCAGGTTGTGTTCTAAGCTCTTCAAACTAACAATTTCTCATCCACTCATACATGCACACAATGCATCTCTTTCCATACACTTTTTTCCCCACATTTAGATTGCTTCTATTCAAGCAAGTCAGGTACATTAATCACTGCAAGTATATTTGGCAAACAAATCACATTTCTAATTAGCAATAAGTATGTTAATAGCTCAGCTGTAATCTGATTTTGTAGGTAGCACTTCTAGACATGGAGCCTGTTAGCTCTACTGCAGTCGACTCATCCTCCAACCCTGAGGGCACATCTGGCACAAAGTGCCTCAGCCTTCTGTAATAACTCTTTGATTATCCAAATATTCTTTAAACTTTTTTTTTTTTTTTTTTTGTGGGAACATGCTTCATTATGTCATGCTCCGGCTTCTGTGGTTAGTGAATAACCACCCAAACGGAGTATATTTTATCCAGAACTTGTTACAATTTGCCAGCGTCAGTTCTGATTTTGTCTGCTAAATGGACTTAAAGTTTAATGCATGTTTAGTACAAGGGGATCCAACTTTCTACTATTTCTATTTAATTAAATCATGACTTGACATTTTTATTTGTAATATGTTATCATTTGAGTTTTATAATCAGTCACCGTTTCATTTCTCATTAACTCACTGGCCTTTTTGAGAAATCAAATTAAAACTATAATGAAGCATCTTTAGGCAAAAATATGAACTCTTTGCTGATGCCTGACTTGGTTAAAGGGGTTGATTGTGATTAATGAGTATTAATCATTGATTTTTGATCCATAAACATCATTTAACTTTTATCACCAGCCCGTTTGATTTATCCAAATCTCAAGGCAGAAATTGGAATTAATCCCAAGGGAAAAGTTGCTAGTCTGTCACAGGCAACGCAGAGACTTTTAGGTCAAGCTACCATGTACATACAGACTCATTCCCTGGGGCAAATTAGGAAGACTAATTACCCTACCTTGCATGTGTTGGGACTGTGGGAGGAAGCTGGAGTGTCCGTAGAGAACTAAAATGCAGGGTCAGAACATGCCATCTTCATGTAGAGCATTGTTTATAATTTAAATAGTTTTATGATTATTGGCATGATATTAAAAAAATAAATGCTGCCTAGATATTTATCTTTTTTTAAATTCACTCACCACTGACTTATACTGCAGCTCAATCATGAAGAGTCGTAGCTAAATGAAAATGAAAATGAACTGAAAAAATCCACAACAAATTTAGTAGTCTTGTTGTAATGAAATATTTCTGTTTTGGTTGCTTTGTTTTAGACCCCGGCCAACTGTTTGGGAAAGACTTAGCTCATTAGCTGCTAAATACTCTACTATATTAACATGCCAGTTGCTAATTGTGTCTGTCTGCTTTTTGGTGCTAGGCAGGTTGGGCTCACTGGATTTTTACAGTTTGCTTCTCCAAAGAGAGTCACTTTCTGTGAACATTATCAGAGCCCCTTCAGAGACATAATGAATCTTTCAAACTGAAACTACTGTATAAGTCCTGCAATTTTGCTGAATTTTCTGTCACTTTAAACAAATGTTTAAATCTTCAAATTGCATTTTGTGTTATTGTGAAGTTATTTCTTTTTGTAGAAAATAATCAGACAGTTGCCCTTCTAGATCAGGGCCGCCCAACCCCAGTCCTCTAGAACTGCTATCCCATAACAGTTCTAGCATCCATAGCATCCCTTCTCCCACACATATCACCAGATCCTGGTTTAAGCCAAACAATACAGTGCACATGCAGGGATAGTCGGGAAGCGAACCTAAATATGCAGAAGGCCAATTTACGGACAATTTACTTTGGAAAAAATGAGCAAATGTAATCCCTCTTGGCATAAGGGTGAAGAGTTTACAGCAACATCATTGGCACAAATGCATTTACAGCTGCATTTGGATTTTTTTTTTTTTTTTTTTGAGAGAAAGTGTTTACTTCCAGCCCTTCTGGAACATGTCCGAAAAAATGTAGGGGTGTACTGTCAGTGTGAACAGAACTAGGGTGTTTTCCTTTGACTCACTTATTCCAAAGCTCAGCAAACTGTTTTATCTACTCTTATTCTGCTGAGCCTTTCCAACGAGTGAAACTGCAACTCTAACTAAACCCCCATGTCTTTCTTTTGTCTTAATCTTCCTTTCCCCCCCTGTTACTGCTATGGACTAACAGAACACAAACACACAAAAAGTAAAACCACACTAATACCAGCATATTTTCTCTGGTGACAGAGGACACTTCAAGCAGTGGTCCAACTGTCCAAGTCTCACCGCTCCAATTCGGCTTATGCCAGGCTCTGCACCACTGCAGTATTGACCTGCCTGACTGTCTTTAAATGAACAAAACAGACAGAGCTCCAAACACTTACATTGCACAAAAACTTTTTGACTTTCAAGTCTGTGCCCCAAGGCTGTACTTTTCAGGGATTCACTCTGCGGGGTTTGACTTTGCTTTTGTTTGAATGCATTTGTGCATTTTAAAGAAGCAGAAAAGACTTTCCTACCAATGTGGCAGGAGGGGTCCTAAGTTATGGAATGACTTGCCTTTGCAGGTTAGAGGCCCCTTCACTATCCACTTTTAAAGCTCGTCTTAAAACCCATCCATTTTACTTGGCTTTCAACTCCAGTGGGATCTAGTTTTAAATTGTGTTTGTTTTTAAACTGCAAGAGTTGTTTTTTTTTTTTTTTTAATTGTTATGTTTTAATGTACAGCACTTTGTATCAGCTGTGGTTGTTTTAAAGTGCTTTATAAATAAAGTTGGTATGGTAAGGTATATGGTGGGCTTACATCGACGGTCAGCAACCAATTTAAGTCGCACGGTTCGCTTGTTCTTGGTGCAACATACCACTAAACTGTGTGGGCCATCTTATGCATTGTCCGTTCATATATTATAGGCTAGTAAAATGGGCAGATGTGAAAACTGATCTAAGTAGAGAATATTTTTGTATTTGCTTCAGGGGCATCTAGTTGCTGTTTTGATCACGGACAGCTGCAAAACTCAAGAGCATGCTTTAAATGATTTTTTCTAGAAGTAATCTGATGCAGTTTGTGTTACTTCTTTTGAAAAAAGAGAAGCACTCAATTTCCATTTGCATCACAATTCCCACCTATGGTCATTAGAGATCCGTTGTGATTGGAAAAAAAACAACAACATTATGAATACAAGCTGCAGAATTGGCTTTCCAACCAAAGGATGAGAAACTCTGGGTTAAATGAGTCTGTAATGTTTGGCTATCTGGCCGTCTGATAAGAATGCCTCCAGGGCATAGAAGGTTCCTTTGGAGGTTTTTCTGGGCATGGCCCCGCTGGATTGTAGGATGGCTAGATTTTCATGCTGGACCTGTTACCAGAGCTATCCTCTCTCTGCTAAGTACAAGAGAACAGAAATTGTCTGTCAGAAAGGGGAAAACAAAACATGAGGTTTCAGCTCGACTGCCGTCTCGCCCTCTGTTAAAGGAAGTCCAATCTTCACTGGCATTAGCTTTTCTGTTTTCTAGCTAATGAAAAAAAAATAAACATCTCCCTCTATTTTCTTCTAAGTACTGGATCGTCATCTGTTTTCAGTAAGCACTCAGATATTCTGGCTCCCCATCATTTCACTCTGGGCAGAGGGCCTACAATCAGCTCTTGTGTGCCGGAGAACTGAGCGGCTGCCCGCAGTTTAATTTTCAGGGTTTGCTTCAGAGTGAGTCACCAAAAATAAGCAAGGAAGGAATCGGGCTCTGAATATCCACCTGAATATTTGCGAAACTGCAGCAGTTGCAATAATTCAACATAAGGTTGTCAGTTGATTTAATGTTAAAACAAACAGTCTTGCTTAATACACTTTCAAATGAAATATCCTTTTCTCTGACAGTGGGTATTTTCAAAACTCTCCCCTTTGTGTCATTCTGATTCAGTAAAGTGAAAAGCAAAGCAAAAATCCCTTTATTGATTCATCCGCTACCTGCTTTCATTTCTCATGGAACAAGAAAGATTGAAATGGTAGACGTGGCAGAGTCCCTGTGGATTAAAAGCAGCACTGAGCTCTGCAATCATTACAAATCTTTTTATACGCTCAAGGAAATTAGTCCCATATGAATGGAACTTTTTCACTGTTATCAACAGCACTTCATTTTTTTTTCTTGTTTATTCCAAATCTCACTTCATCTTCAACCCTTGTGTACTTTTAATTGTGTTTTTATCACTGCTTGAGGTATTAATCATTTTAATGGAAACATTTTTTTAAAAAAAATCTTGGTAAAACATGCAACAGCTTTGCCTTAATGGGCATATACTGATGTTATCCTGTCAATTAGTTCTACAAATTAAATATTTCATCAGCGTGAGAGCAAGTTGAAATTTATTGTTCCAGTTAATGCTGGGTTGGTTTCTGTTGTGACTTCTGAAAAACTAGATCGTGTACATTGTAATTAAGACGTTTATTTTACCTCAACAGTATTTCTGTATACAATTTTCAACTCCAAACTGCAGAAACGTAATTTTGTCAAATTCATATCCACCCCTTTTCTCCAGAAATAAAGAAACCTAAATATTCACAGCTGGTGGGTAGATTCATCAGCTCATATAAGTTAAACAAAAAGTGATCCCGAAAAATCAGAGCCGAATGCAAACTGATTGTGACTACTCTACATACTCGTGGTTTTGTTGTGAATACTCAACAAGGCACAAAAACTTGCTGAATTAATAAGCACAAAAGCCAGACTCTAAATGCTGATTAGAAGAACCAGCAATCCAATCTACAGATTTGTATGCTACTCATGTTATTGTCACTCCTTTTTTCCCCCTGTACTGTTGAAATACCACACCATCAGCGCTTCCCCTGGCTCTTTAAGTCAGTTCCTGGTTCAGGTCATGACTGCAGTGCTAACCTGAGAAACTTCACTTCATCCATGTGGTTTCACTGCAGAATCAACCCATTTATTCTGACTATAATCTTACATGTCTCTGCCAGTTCCAGTCACCCTGGGATCTACAGACACCCTACACCCCTGCTGGTAAAACCTGTGAAACAATTACAGTTACATACAAATATTATTCCTTTCCAAATGTTCCAACCTTGACTCAAGACTCTCTTCCTGTTGTGTAATTCGTTTCTCCCAGTTGTGTAAATGTAACTCTAATCTTACAATAAACATTTTCTTAACCTTGCTTGCTGGCTTTACACGTGTTTGGGTCAGAAAGGAACCATTCAGCCAGACACATGTACAGTAATCCTTAGAGTGCCTTCACACCAGGATAACCCAGGGAGCTTGGTTCGGTTTGATGGAGATTACAGGACAATTTCGCACTTTCATTTGATTTGGCTCCCATTTGCGCTGCACCTTTGAAAGCAGACAAAACCACCTGGACAACATCCCAGAGCCATCTCAACAAGCTGCCCGGTATGAGCAGTAGGCGAAGAAATGAGCTATCCAGCATGACGCTCTGTATACATGATGCGACTACAGCAAGACAGGAAAAAAAGCAGATGTTAAAACATGCTGCTCTCATTACACAGTCACAGAGTGAATTAAAAGATCACATCTGTATCCTCAATATCCACAAGGTCTGTTGTGCAGTCCACTGGATATGAGCACCAGCCCCCCCATCACCCTGCAAAGACAATTTGGGGATGGATGGATCCATCTGTGAGCTTTCAAATCTGCCCAAACGAAGCTGAATGTCTGAAGAAACAAAGCCTGGTCTGCTCAATGTGACCCAAACAGCTCTAGTGTGAAAGTTGTCTTAGTAATCTCACATTGAACAAAATATCCACAAAGTCTGCTGTATTTCAGGCTTGGGAGTAACTTGAAGTGCCAAAAAAAGGTATTAAATGCTTCAAGGCACAATACAGAAAACAATCATTAAGTCATGACAGTTCAGTAGGATTCACTGCCTGAAGCATCACAAATAGAACATAATGTTTTATAAAGACAACATTTTCAAAATATCAAGGATATGAACAACGTAAAGATCTCAAAGACGACCAGAACGGTAATAACACGCTTCTTTTATTCCATCATACTGAAAACCAACTGAGAGCACTTGAATCATTCTCAAACATGAGTTCTGTAGCCTCCTAAACAAAGTCTTTGAACAGCGTTTGTGAGGTTGTGGGCGTTGTTTTAGCAGCAGGTCAATAAACTGGAAGGCTCTTGACAGTTGCAGTAAAAAAAACATTATTTTCACCCAGAAATGTAATGATTCCTAAATCCTTGCCTGAAGTTTGTTTTTAGCAGATATATATCCAAAAATCAATAAATCAGTTGTGTACTCTTCATTGCAGAAATAGACAAGAGTGCTGTAATGCACCTCATAGTGAGCTGAACCGGGCGGAAAATGTGGGCTCTCAACCAGTGATGCCTCTAATTGAAGATGGACGCACTTGGCAGTAACTCAGGCCTCAATATAACCTACATTTCAAACCTATACAAATATTTAAGTTGTTTTTATGATTATTTAAATAAATGATGCCGTCATTATGTTGTCAATGTGCTAAATTAATGAAAATTATCTTGGCACATTTTTTTATGTGGGTCAAATCTTTTGAGTAAATAATTAACCAAGTATCCACAATTAAATGATTAAAAACCAACTCCATATGTGTGTTTTCTGGCTAGCCAGTCTTGAGTGCTTGGACCATGAGGTCAGCAAGATTATAGTTCATTTATAAACTACCCAGGACTTTATTCAGTTTGAGAGTCTAAAAGTAAATGGACATTATGAAACAACGGCTGAGACGAGGATTTTAACATGAAAATAATCTCACTTTTTGACATGCTGAAAACCATAGATTTGTCTTGATAAAAGAAGTGGAATAGTTATTAGTTCCCACTGCTGCTGCAAGTTGGATAAGTAAGATTTCGGCTTTATTATCGTTTTAACCTGTAAATTTGTGAAGCTATTAGAGACTGTATTGGTAGGTACCTTTTATGGATAGCTAAACCTTGCTTGTACCAGGTTGGGCCACCTTTTGCTTTCAGAGCTGCCTTGATTTTTCAAATCCTTAATATAAATGAACAAGGTGTTGGTAACATTCCCCTGAGATTTTGATTACTGATTGTGTCATCCAGATTTTTCAACTGCACATCCATGATGTAAATCTCCCATGACATATTCCAGTGGTTCTGCGCCTAATATTCAGGTAGGATTGGATGGTTTAACGATACTCAATTGGTAATAAGGAGCCTACAGTGTGCAAAGAAAAATATCTCCCACACAGCTACAACACTACCATCAGCCAGAACCGTTGAAACAAGGCCAGATGGATCCAGCCTTTAGTATTGTTTACACCAAATTCTGACCTTGCCATCTGAATCTCAGCTAATGATGAAATTCATTTCGATTTGAACAGAAAACATTTTTTTCAATTGTTTTCTGGACATTTTTTTTTCCAATCTTGGACACATTCTGGCCTTGGTTTTCTGTTCTTAGCAGACAGGCGGCACACATTTGTCTCCTGCTGCTGTAGTCCATCTGTTTTAAGGGTCAGCATTTAGAGATAATAATCCACATTCCTCTAAAGCTATTTATGTCTTTATATAATCTCAAACAAGCCTACCCATTCCCCTCTGAGCTTCGACTTTAACAAGGTATTGTTGTCCACACAGCTGCCATTCACTGGTTATTTTCTCTCTGACCATTCTCCGTAAACCTAAGAGATTTGTGAAAATCCCAGTGGATCAGCAGCTGCTGAAATACTCAGTCCAACCTGTCTAGTACCAAAAATCATACAATGTACAAAGTCACGCAGATCCCCAATTCTTCCTCATCATGTCTAAATGCCAAAATGCATCAGAGTTATCATCATGTGGTAGGCTAATAAAATGAACGATGAGACTGAAAGCTAGTTTACATAAAAGAAAACCATGAGTATTTTTATGTTTTGTTCTTAACCAATTACTTGACATTAATCCCCACCTGATCTTGTAGAGGGTATGGTTTGTTGAGCAGGCAAGATGAATAAACTAGAGATGGTCATAACCTCCACATTATATCCAAAGATTTCTGCACAGGATCGCTTCATGCCAGCCTAATTTAAATAAAAGTGTTTTTATTAAACCATATTAAACAGTAGCAATACTTTGCACTTCACCTTGAAGTGCAAAGTGAAGTTCACACAGCAGGCAAATGTGATCCAAATCGCATTTTTTTTTGCTCCCATGTAACCAAATTTCATGTCATGGTTTTAGATACATTGCTGGCTAGATGCACAACTTTTAGAGGAGTAAACAGACAATATAGCCGCCCCGCCAAGGATTTGCAATTTACAGATTGATAAATTTATAAAAATACATTTTATATTATGCATTGTCATTTGTTATCTCATCAAAAAAAAATAATAATGGTGTGTAATGTAATGAAATGCAACTGTAGCAGTGCTTGGTGCTCAAATTTTCTGTTGTGGAAATGTGAAATTTTGGTAAAGGAGCAGAGGGGGGCCTAGTCACACATCACATGAACAGACGGGGTGCTAAACACAAAGAATGCCAACTTTTGTCATTGCTTTTGCACCCTCTCTAGCAAAAGCGACACCTGTGTGTCACATATGGTACATATCCCCACTTTTTGCACCACTAATTCTGACCCACATGCGCAAACATTCCCAGGAGGCTAAACAGAATTTTGAAAGATTTATTTAGAAAAGTGAAAGGTTGCTGAAGCAGGAAGCTGGAGACTTGGACAACAGGTGCACTGAGGAGATGGAGAAGAGAGCAACAAAATGTAAAAGCTGAGGAGCAATAATGGTGAGAAACTGAGGACTGATGACGATGATGGTAGGATGATGGACAAAAGGGAGAGATGAGTGGAATGGAGGTTGTTGGCTGAGCGATGACTGTCAGATGGAGCGATGAATCTTAGAGCTGTGAGAACCGAGAGGCCTGAAGACATTGGAGACGTGGAACGAGGAACACAGAGGTAAGCTAGAGATTTGAACAGAATTACAAAGTGAAATTCTGGAGGGTGTACAGGTGGTTTGCCAGAGGATGAAGATGACTAAGAGGAGTGTAGAGGATGCCAGATGTAAGAAGAGTCCAATAGGCATTGTTGGAGTGAGGAAATCTAGGTGATCTCATATAAAAAAATTCAGTCACAAGGAAGAGAAAATGGTTAAAAGGGAAAAAAAAACAAGGAAAGAAGTCAGAGCTGGTTGCAGGCACAGAGAAGATAAGGAGACACAGATGGCTTGGGTTGCTGCACAGGTTCACACTCAGGCAAAGAGTGTCTGGCATCCAGCTCTACTTATCCTCCTGCTGATGATCTTAATGAGGACCTGCAGCAACCGTCCTCCAGTGGAGAACCAACAGCTCCAGGTCTCTGCTACGTCTGTTCTGGTGGAAGAACAGAACACCGCACAACAACCTCATTCCGGTCTGAACAGCCCGATTCTGGTCTTTCCACCATCAAAAAATTCCGATTTGTGATTCTCAATGAATATGCAGCCATTATAGTCAATGAAAACATTTATAATGTCTGCATATCCATCAAAATTAGAGCCGATCCCATTTTTGCCAGACACGGAGATGAGTCAATTTTCAACAAGGAAGTGCACAGGCAATTGGAAAAGATTAATTTTGGAATTTGAGAACTAGACTTTTGACGCCACTCATTCTTTTTGTCACCAGCTTTAGAACAAGCAGAGGAAAGATACATTGTTCACACCTGGTGAGTGAAATTGTTAAATATAGCAAAATTCTACATTTTTTTCTTGATTTTGAAAAGCAAAACTGTCTTTCTGATCGTCAAGAACAGCGAATGGGTTTACAGTGAAGTAAAGACGCATGAAGTGTAAATCAGGGTGATCGGAAATGACCACTAACAAAAGTGCACAGCAAAAACACACAGGAAAGAAAAGTAAACCCGGGGTTAATCTTTAAGTTAATACAATTATGGTGCTCTTGCCATACTGGGGAAAACGGAGTGGATTGGGTGTTAGTAACATCACCTGGTAATGATTGATCAATTAGCAGGAGCAGAATGAAATCTGCACTTTATCAAAAAGGTTCGACAAGAAAATGGAAAAACTAAAGTTTTCACTTTACACTCTTCTTTCTCTCTGGTGCAGAGCCAAAGTGCTGCCCCTTCCTGGGTGATTCTGGTAGCTACTATAGGGAAGTTAATGGGCCTTGTCAGTCTCTTCTGCTTTCCTTTAGCCGCTTCTATAAACCCATCCTGCACCCATCCCTGCTTCTGAGGCCCACTCTTTTCCCTGATCGGGTCGCACGTACCCCCAGGACACACACCGCTGGGCCTCTTGACTCCCTTCATTTCATGCCCTTCACTCCGCAGGCCACAAATCTTTTTCATTCTTTCGCCATCTTTCCCTTTGTACGTTATCTCAACCTGCTTGATGTATATTGTGCCATTTTGTGGTGCCCAAGATGTCAATGTTTGTCTACCGGCGCTTTGTTTTTTATAATCTCCTCCTCCAGCTCCTCCTTTAACATAACTTTTCTCTTTTGCTGCGTTTCTTTTTTTTCCCTCATTCATCATTACTTTCCCCCCCATTCTTCCCTGCATAATCCTTCTTTCTTTCTTTCCAAAACCTCTAATGTGCTTTATTGGTGTGTGTGCTGTGCTATTCGCTGCCAACACATTCCTCATGGTTGAGGTGTAGCGCCGCATTCAAATATAATGTAGAATCCGTCATGCAGAAACATTACAGGACATAAATATTTATTCTCCACTCTTCGCTGCTGCTGCCTCCATCTTCATCCATCCCTTCCCTTCCCCTCTCCTTCTGTCTATCTCTCTCCCTTCTCTTCCTGTTTTTCTTTGACTGCTTTGGTTCCAACCTGCTCTGGGTGAGGTCCAAGCTGTGCTCACCCGCTGAGGAAAAAGCCCTTGTTTATCAAAGAAAAACACTTCTGAAAAATTGATCTGCCATATCAAAGACCTCGCTTCTTTATGAAAAAAATAAATCCATTTCTGTGGTGCAAGCCAGACCAAACAACCATAAAGCCGATATGTCTTAGACAGTCCCCAGGGGAATGGATGAAACGGTGCATTTTAGAGGTAAGAAATGATAAAAACCAAAAAAAAAAAAAAAGCCATCTTTTTTGCATAGTAATATTTAGCATATCTATGCCAATTATCTCTTCATTTCCACTGTGGTCTTTAAAGAAAGACACCCTCTGGGGTGGATCTTAAAAACAAATTGTGTTGCTTAACAATAAGACAAAATCAGGCCCCTTGATTACATTTTGCCCACAAGGTTCAGTGTTTCATAAAGAAAAACATTTCATCTCAACGGCTTAGTTAACATCTGCACTCAGTTAATTTTCTCATTAAGCCAAAACCCCCAACACAAAGCAACCTTAACAATTATAACACAATCCCAGCAGCAAAAGGCTTTGTGGCAGAAGAAATTCTAACCTTTTCCATGCCGTTTTCATATCGACCCTTTATGATCTTGTTCTTTGATTCTACCGTTCTGAAAGCCAATTTCTTTCTATTACCATATTTGTAAAAGCGGAAAGTTTGAATTAAAATGTGTCTCAATCTCTATTTTGTATACAGCTTATACTTAAACTGCTCACTTAATGGAGATCTTGTTTTAAATGATAGCGAGTCATTTTTGTAGCTGCATGTAATTGTTCACGATTCCCATTCTGCAAAGTAGAAAAGCAAAATGTTCTAAGACCATGACTAAAAAGTAAGCTTAAAGTAATGTACATCTTTGTACTTGAACTATTGGGATGTTTTTATAGGCACTCAGAGCCCTGACTTGATTTGATTGAGAATCTGTTGAGAAAGCGAAATATTGGAGTGATGGCAAAAAAGGTTTCTAACTTTTAACACCTGCAACTCATCGGCAAAGATAAATTGTCAAAATAGTAGTAAAAACCTGAAAAAAATGCTGGTCAGCAATTATAAGAGGGCTTGTGTTAATGAAAAAGAAAAAAAAAAGAATTATTGATTATTGTCAGCATAAATCATTTTTGGCGTGCCGCTTTTGATGTTTTTGTTTTTTTCAAAATTGATATTGACAAAAAGCATTTTATAGCAATGTTTGGACCTTCAGGGCACATTGCTTTTCTTTTGACCGAAAACGGCCCTCTGACCTTTGGCTGTATGAAATGCTGTAATTCTGTCAACTTCACATTAAATCTACTGGCTGACAATGTAAGCAGTCATGACTGGGCGTGGAGTGACAGGGAAGCATTACCCAGAAGGAAGAAAACCCAGCAAAGTAGAGAGCTGGTTCGAACAACTGTCTAGATTTCTGAATCAGCACTAAGACGAGCCAGACAGTGCATCAATCATAGCAGCAGTTGTGTCAGCCTTTTCCTCCTTTCCGTGTAACTCTCTGCTGGATCAGTGCAAGTTGGACAGTACAAATAAATCAGCGAGGCGATAAAGGCTGAATAGCAATGGCATTTAGGGTCGTGCAGGATTTCACATTTTGAGTGAACAAGCAAATGATGAAGCTTGTTAGTTTGATGAGAGATGGAGTTGCGACTTGACTGTGTGTGTGCTGGTACATCTACGGTTCTCGCATGTGAGTGACTGGTTTTCTCTCCTAAAACCAAGCTTAGCAGAGCTTTCATCTGGCAAACACATCCAAGTCTCATCTATGTCAACACAATGTATGAGCACACACGTGTCGAGGTATTTGAGGCTGTCCCATGCAGGTTTTCAAGAATACCAAGATTGAGAAGGTTTTTGCTCCGTTGCGTCCCATGTTTACCCCTGCATTTCTCTTCCACCTGTCCTTGTTACATGACTGCAGCCTGTAGCTAGCACCACCTACAAGCCTGCCGTAATTAAAGTGTTTGATCTCCTTTCCTTCCCCGCCGAGACACACATTTCCAGACTAGCAAACACCACACTATTGCCACCGTGATCAATGACTGAAGGAGAGGCGAGAGCCACAAACTGACAGTGCAAAGATTGAAGAAGGAGATGCAAGGGTAGAAAGCAGCACAGCAAGGTGTGGAGGAAGAGGAGAAGGTTAGTTAAGACGAAGAGTGAAGGGGGACAGGGGTGAAGTGAGAGTTGATGAGGTAAGTTGAGGAATGCAGAAGCTCGGCCTGCACATCTCAGGAAAAAAAAAAAACATTAAATTCTCATTACTGGTAAATGAAATGCAAGAGACTGCATTTCAGAGAGAGAAGTGTTTTACGCATCTCCCCAAATAGGAGAACAATTCATTTGCTATATAAACTCGATTCCCAGACAAATCAAATGTTGTATAAGGAAAATCACATTTTAATTAAAGAAGTGCCTGAGCAGTATTGTGCAAAAAGCGAACAAATTATGTAGAACAGAAAGCACTGCAGTCATATGTACTGCAATTTTTACTTGCATTAGTCAGTGGGAAAAAAAAAAAAAAAGCTCAGCATGATGTACAGGCTTGAGCAACAGAAATAAAGGTTAGCAAGGCGAAATAAATAAAAAAAAATGTTCTGGAGAATCATGTTACCCTGGTGGAACATAAAATTGATTTTCTGAGCTACACTTACTCAGCCACATCTCCAACGAAATGATCTTGTGACGTTCACACGAGGCTCACATATGCACACTGACAAACATAATGCAAACAATGATGGCACAAAGCTGGGATGCACCTGAACATGTGGGTGTAAGGAGTAACAGCAACAGCCAAAAGCAAGCTCATCACCATGTAGAATAAAATATGACATGTCAGGTACAGGAGGAAAATAAATATGCGACTGCACATATTGGAACAAAATGCTATTTTGCACTCCGATTTGGTATGGAAACTAATTTGTTAAATTTAAATAGCTACACACAAGGCAGTGTTCAAACATATCAGCCAGACATTTCATTTGGGTTTCTCACTGCGAGTCACATTTGGTTTCTGCTCTCCCAAACAGAAACAGTGGGAGTAAAAAGAAGCACGGCATGGCCACAGAGTGGAAAGTCCAATCATAGCTTCAAAAGATGATACGGAGGTGACGGTTTTCAAGCCACAGGTGATGCAGAGGAAAAGAATAAAAATGACAGGAAAAGGAAAAATATCAGTGTTACCAATGCTGTTTGGCTGAGAGAAAACTGAACTGAGCAAAACTGCCCCAGAAATGTCACATTATGCACTTTTAACACTTCTAAAACGCTTTAGCACAGTTTGCCCCCCTTAAGCCCATTTCCTGTTCAAAACTTGAAGTTCTGTTTTCAGTTAGTAGATTGCAAACTGAAACACTGAAATTAGTTAAGTAGCATGCATCAAATCGAATCCAAACCAGAAGATTATGTTATATGTCCAATAGAGGAATAGTTTTAACTATGTAACTTGTTTCAGTACATCTGGAATGATGGTGTTTTCCTTTGATTTGTTTATTTGTATTCCGTTACCTATATTGGTCTGATGTGGTTCATTTCATTTCTTAAAATTATTAAGATTGCACTGACAGACTGAGTCAATGCAACAATTCACTATAGCATACTTTACATTGTTTTCTGTTAGTGGACCTTTTCTCACCTACATACACAAACTAATAGTATTTGTTTTAAGCATCTGGTGTTTTATTTATTTGTTCAACGAAGTGAATGGAGGTGCGCAAATTGCTAAAATAATCAGATGGCATTGTCCATGCCTAAAACATATCTCAAAATTAGTTCAAATAAGTTCACCTACACACAAATCGGCCAAATAATCTTAATCGTTTCAAGATGTTAAAAAAAAAAAAAAAAAAAAAAAAGGCATTTACAAAGCAGCCAATAGAAGCACCATTTACTCTCCTTTGCCTGTTAAAACAGATTTTAGTTGATGGAAAATCAACTAAATGGATTTTAGTTATCCATGGGTGACTTTGGTCCCTAAACCCTGTTAATACCAGGGGTTCACTACACTTGAGAGGCTGATTAATCATAGTATATCTGCATTTATACAGCTTTCCTAATGTTTGCTTGTTTACATCCTTTAGCTAAAAACATTTTACAGAGGCTGCAAATGGTTAAAATTATCTTAATGTAAAAAAAAGCATGAATAAGAAGAAGGGTGCTAATAAATAAATATTCATCAGCAATTGGAGAAAAAATATTCAACACCAACATTACAAAAACAGAGTTTCTCCAAAACTGATGTAAAGACAAAATGTAAGCTGGTCAGGGAGGCTGCAAAGAGCCTGACAGTAAAGTTGACAGTGTTGCTGCAATATCTGGCAAGTACTGGTTGTGTTCTACATGTGAAAACCATTCTTCAGTATTCAACAGCTGAACAAAGTGGTAAGGATACCAAAAAAATAATTTCCAATAATAAGCATGAGCTGGCTAAAATCCCCCCCAAAGTATCCTGAGGAAAAGTTTCATGGTCTGATGAAACCAAAATTATGTTCAGCACAAAATAGCACAGCACCAAGTCCTCCATGAGACTAAACAGGATTTTATCAATGAAACCCATATGGACATAGGAGGATAGAGATCTGCAGCAACATAAAGCTTCCTACATAATTAAAGTGGAAGTTGCTAGACTAAGAAACATGAAAAAAAAAGCTTTTTTCCTATAGTTAGATTTTTTCAGCTATTCTGTTTTTTTAATGATGCAAGAACGAGCTGTGGTCTGTTCATGTTCTACAGTTTAAAATAATCTTTCAGTTTGAAGTTCAAAATAAACATTTCCACTTCATGAACGTCAGTGCATGCATGTCACTGCCCACATGTGCTGTAAATCTCAAATGACTTGCATTAATTACAGGACTGCCGACTCCAACAACCTTAAGGCATAGATTTTTTTTTTTTTTGAAGCAAGCTTCTGTTAACTTACCACTAACAGACAAGTAGTGAGGCTGTAAGTTTGCAGAAGAGTAAATCCTCAGAGGGGATGAAATCCATCAGCTTGTCTGAAACTTGTTAGTTGCTTAAACACTGAGTTTTATACAGCTCTTGTAATGTTTAGTACAAAATGCCTTCAACAAACTTCCTTTTGCTGAGGATGCTTTTACTTAACTAGATGTTTGCTGAGGTACTAATCCACATTATCTTTGCTACCTTTTTGTTTCAACATTATTCATTGTATTATGCTTCCCAATGTCCTTTTTCAGCAGTTACAGTTAATTATGTATGGATTTAAAAAAAAAGTGTCATAAACCTAATGCTTTCATTTGAACATTGTAGTTAGTACCAATTTGTTTTATTGCAGTGTGTTGAGCTGCAATCGGGTCCCTCTTATATGGCTATTGGCTGAGCCTCAGCTGAGTACCCACTAAAAATAAAACGTAATCTGGATTGGATCCAGAATCACACCAGAATCTGGATTTAGACAATCGCTGAGCTGCAGGGTAAAAGAAGCCAGCAGCTGCATCAAACGTCAATCAATCAGTGTAGCTTTAGCTAAATTGGGGAGTTCTTCTGACTAAATGTTAATCTCTCCTAAAATTTAATTCACTTCTCTACAATTTTACAATGACATACATTTCTGCTGGAAACAAGGAAACTATTACTGATAACTCCACAAAACCTTACTTAAAAAAAAAAAATCTAAACTGTAAAATTTGTAAGTAGTGTTGTACAAGTGAGACATTATTAGATATGTCAGAAAATGTATTTTTAAGCAGAACTGGAGCTTGAGAATCAGCATTAAGGCAAAGACCCGACCTTAAGTAATAAAGTGCAGTGGACAGATGAATCAAATATGATCAAGAAGAATCTCGAACCAACTGCGAAGCAACGAGGTGCAAATGAATTATGCATGATATCAAGGAGTGCTTGGGCGAGGGAGTCACAGAGTCAAAGCCCAGATTTGAATCTTACTGGAATGCTCTGAATAGATTTGAATCAGGCAGTGCACATAAAAATAAACATAAAATCATGTGCAAGGGAACAATTTTATGCACCATGTTTATGTCAGACTGTTGGATAATCATACAAAACTTCTCCAACTGCATTTGAGACCAAAACAGGAAAAATGTGTAGAAGAAAGTATCAATATTTGATGAAAGATACCATGGTATGTTCTTACTTTTGGATGCACATCCCCTAACAAGATTTAATAGGAAAACTATATTCAGATAAAATTGTTTCATCCGTCTTAAAGTATAAATGCTGGGGCTTTTTGGGTGTTCTACGCAAGCTCCTTGGCGACTTTGCTTGGAATCCGTGAGACAGAAAATCTTTTCGTTTCTTTCATTGAAAGAAAATAAAATTGATTTATACGTCTCTACAAAGAACACCTATCAATCCTTTATTTTTTTTAAACGCGTGACTTTTATTTTAATGTCTGCAATAAAAAAAAAGAGACAAAATTGACAACAGCTTTCATATTAATGTACCCCAACTTTCAAAGATTAAAAAAAAAAAAAAATATTCTAATCATCAACTGTGAAGCTACGTTGTGAGGCTCCATCTCATAAAATCTGAGCAACTTTTTCTTAAGTTTGTGGTTGTGAAAATATCTGAAAAAATGCAGTGGGGTATGTACCATGTGCTTTAGAGACACAGAAACAAAATTAACTGAAGGCATTTTTCCACTGAAATAACTTTAGTTCCTGAACTGGTTCCGTTTGCACGCTTTCGAATGTTTGTGCTTTGTTGAAAACCAAATCCCATTACTACTACTACCAGTTAGGGAAACCAGGGACTCATCATGTTCACTGGCTGCGAGACAAGACCGTAGGCTTTATGACCCTGAAGAGGATAAGGCAGCATGCAAGACAATGGGATTTAGAAGAAAAAGAAAAAAGTCAAAATCATACCTTTATTTGATTTTTGCTTTTTTGCTAAAAAAAAAATCTTATTTTCCACTCTTATCCCCAAATCCCCTACCCTGCTGAGGGCCAGCTTTCTTTGACAGTTTACCACTTTTGCAAATAAACATTCAAGTGTTAAGACAGAATCTGCCATCTTCAGTTTCTTCCAACATGTTGACATAATTACACCTTATTCTTATTTAGTATTTTCACAGTTTGACAAACTGTTTTGGAAACTGTCTCTGAGAACTGCTGTGTTCTCTGCTGTTCTCTGTGGCAGTCATGTGCATGCTGAACTTCCTCCATCACAGCATCATCCTCCCCATCTTTGAAGAATGTTTTTCTGTGCATGGGTAGCAAGCTCAAGTCAAGTCTCATTAGTAAAATTAACACTGCATTGCTGTAGGTTATACATTTAAACCATGTGAATCGAATTGCCTCCGAGCACAAAAAGGTACATAAAATCAAATGTTTTATATTATTTTTTTCATCAGGCCCAATTAAACAGACACATTCACAAATGACCTGTTACATTTTAATATGCTAGAAGAATCAAAATGATTTTTTTTAATGATGTGCCTTAAGGGTTAACAGACTTTTATAAAAGACCATTTCTTTTGTCCAATCAAAGAACATTCATGTTCTAAAGTGAAGCTAAAATCAGCGTTATCAGTCACTACAGTCTCTCTCTACTGCCACCTAGAATGTAGTAAACTCTTAGATTTTGAGACCAACTTTGGATATGCAAAAGCATCGACATCGTTATGTCATGATGCTTATCAAGTCTTGTCATTTGTGACATGAGCTGTGTCAGAGACTTAAATTGTGAAATACCATGACAAACAGGTCTATTCAGCTTCCCAAACTTTGAAAAAAGGTTGTACCAGATCAGGACAATAAAGAAAGGCGAAACATTAATTTTCAAAATAGTAATGCATTTCCTCAAAAGCTAAAAATAGGCCTATAACAAAATAGAGCCTGTACATAGACAAAATTACAGACTACACCAGCTACAAAACATATATTGCACATTACCCCTTCAACAGTAAATGGTATTTTCAAACTCAATAACTAAACAAAAAATATTAATACAATTACAGGAATAAAGCACTGAAAGAAATAAAAAAGAAACATGCAAAATAATCAAATCAACAAAATAGCAAAACAAAACATGAACGTAAATGACAATCTGCATGCAAAGAAAAACGACAAGCAGCAAAATTACTAAAGGACTCAGCTGCCACGTGCCAGGTATCTGCAGGTCAGGCGCGTGCACCCGGAGGCCTCAAGAAGAGGAAGAGAGCCGCGGAAGATTCACGGCCAAGGCCGCAACAACCCATGATCTAAAGCCAAAATGTAATGTCAGTCATGGCACTATGCCCAAAACAAGTTGGACAATGAAGTCGCTTAGCCCGTGAAAACCCCGAGCCCACGACTCGTGACTGAGCACACGCACACCCTGCGGAACAGGCGCGAGATCACACAACCTAACCGCGACTCTGAACCAAAGACGGGCCCGATTACAAAGAGCCAGTCTAAAAGCCAGACAAATTAAGACCACAAAACTAACCTGGATACGATGGTGGGATTCGCAACGTTTCGAGAAGACGCCCAAACGAGACATTGTGGGAGCTCACAGCACGTGGTCACCACAAGGCCAAGTGGAAATGGTACGTGTATGCGCACGCACGGTGCGCACCTGGCTTTAAAGACTACGTTGGTGCCACCCACCGCTCATCTTAAAGGTGAACCTGCACCAACATGCCACACGTTTAAAAAGAAATATTCTGGTGTGAAGGACAAAGAAAAACTTTGAGTTTCTAAATAAACTGAACAGAGGTGCTTTTACTTTGATAAGCAACAAGACTCTTTGTAATGATGCAAGTATCTTAACAGGAAGAGAGCAAGATGTCACCAACACATTAAAAATGTTTTGTTCTGAAATTAACCCAAATTGTTTTATGGAACTTTGAGTTTATTGTCCTTTCACAATGATTTTAGCTCTACTTCCTTTCACTCATGGAATAAGGTTCGATAACAGACTACAGGCCTGAGTCAAGTTTTGAGCCTTCAGACTTGACTTTAGATGTATCCCTGCTCTAACACTGGAACAAGACTATGTCATCATGTTCAAGTTGACCAGAATTTGAGACAACTGGTTTAAATCAAGTCTGAAGGGATTTTATAATTCAGGTCCAGCTATCATTGAGCTGTGCTTCTACTTCCTTTACAGTGCTGACCAATATTAGTCTGTATACAGAAGCTGAGAAATATCACTGGATATTTTCTTTTTTTTATTGGTATTTTTGAATGCTAAAATCAAGATTGACATTTTTTTTTAGTTCACCTATTTATCTGTTTTTATTTTAAATAAAAATGTAAGTGTCAACATGGGATTTGCAATTTTCAGCTTATTTAAAAATTGTATTTACGCCATGATTATTCTCATACTATGCAATAAACCTCTTTTGGAAATAACTTTTTCGAAGTAAAAACTCAATGCTGGATGTCTGCAACTACCCTCATCTCCATCCCAGCATCTCCCTCCTTCTCTGTGATGATTTAGTTCAGGGGCTTGTTTGTGGGGAATACCTCTGTTTGAGAAATGTTTTTTGCCGTCCCAGCTATCATGAACTCTTTAAAAAACAAGCTTTCTGCTACAGACTGAAAAACCTGCTGAAATAAAATCAATATACAGTATGTGTTCCTTTAGGTCGTGAATTAAGGTCAGTGGGTTTTTACACAAGAAATAGCCTTGTTTTTTTTTATTATTTTTTTTTTCCATTAAAGCAGAGGTAAACAGAAAAAAATACCTACACACTGACCTGCAGGTGGGCTGAACTGAATTTTGGCAGCCTCAAACTGATTTCGTTTGATGTATCTTGCCCTTTTCTTCCTTCTTTGCACACCAAAAAACCCACACACTTGCTGAAAACCCACAGGACAAACAGAGGGCATACGCAGACCTGCTCAGACCCAAGTCATGTACCTGCCTTGTAGATTACCTGACATCTGTCTTCTCCCCCCTATACACACTCACTAACACGCACATACACACACAGCTCTATGTCTCCCCCCCTGCCTCTGCCTTTTTCTCCCTTCTTAAGTCAGACAAGCAGCAATCCCAAGCCCACATTCCCATTCTTTGCAACTCTTTGGCTGGCTGACCTTCGAGCAGCGAGGACAGATCAGAGACAGACAGGGTGGGAAAAGAAGCTGCTATTCATCTTCTGTCGGCGTGCCAGGCCGGCCAAACAAGCTTGGGGAAACAATCCCTAGCTGGGGAGAGCTGCAAGCATCACCAGCCTGAGTGGCACGATCCGTCAAATTACCTGATCTTTCTGGGCTATGGGCTGGCTCCATATTGGGAGGCTGGCTGCAGGCCTGTGATTGAGAGCAGACACGCACACACACACACTCTCACACACCAACCCATAAGTCCGCCGTTGTCACATGGGATCGCAATTTTTTCCATGACATTTATTTTTGGCAAAGTGTTGTCTTTCTGTTTGTAAGGCCTTAATGTGTTTGACCTTGCTTTACCCGAGAGTCTCTAGAAAACCTCTCTCCTCCACCCTACTTAATGAAAAAAGAAAAAAATATTTCAGTTTAATTTTTTGGGGATCTGCCAATTCTTTTTGCTTATATATATATTTTTTTTTACTTATGTAAAAGAAAAACTGTCCTACCTTTCCCACTCTCAATTTTATCTCCATCTTTGTGGTTGCATAATGCCAGTAAGCTCTGTAGCTTAAATTTTTTCCCTTTACCGCCCTCCTCCTTTCTCCTCTCCCATACTTTTTACTCTTTTTATCTTGGTATTATTTGCTTCTTTTTACAGAAAAAAGTTGCACCTCACTTCAGATTCATCGCTTGCATTTTTTTTCCTTTTTTGATGGTAATCAGTTTTCAAATCAGTGCAGTGTCAAGAAAAGTGTTAGTAAGTTGTGTGGATCTCTCTGCCTTAATCTGCAAGGAGGTGGAATGGTTTTGGTCTGCGCAGAGCGCACTACTTTGCAGTAGATTTATACTGCAAGGAAAACTCAAAAGGCGAGAAGATTTACATTTAAAAAGCAGAGCAACTAAAATAAAAATAATTTTAAAAAAAAGTTCAAGCACTAAGGACACAACAAAGGTATAGTATTGTCATGAATGACTTGTAGACTTAGCTCTTCACACTTATAAAAAAAACTTTCTGTGCAACATTCAGAAATATGCAAGAATGCAAGCAACTATCAACAAAGTTGAAAGTGGCAGGAGAGGATGAGGCTGCGCTTAGAATGCAGAACTTGACTATCAATGAATAACAAATTGATCAGGCATCCATTATCTAAACCCGCTTATCATTTCAGGATTGTGGGCGGCTGGCGTCTGTCTCCAGCAGTCATTGGGTGAGAGGCAGAGTACATCCTGCACAGGATCCAGAGCCTTCGCAGAGCCGTCCAGTCTGCCACAAATCCATTTTATATTTTCTAGTAAAAGAGGAATGTTTTTATCAAGAAAATGTTCTGCTCTATGATTAGTGTGAAAGATGTCCAGGTTATATTATTTCCTACGCCACATCATCATTAGATGGAAGTATATATTAGATTTTCAGGGAGCGAGTCAAGATACTTTTCTATGTCAGGAAGATGAATTTTAAAATTGCATAACTCATTAGAAAGCCAGTTGGAACAATGTGTTATGTTTCATACTTTGAAGTATGAAATATAAGGTCATTAGGTTTACTGGCATTAAATATTATTGTCCTCTGAAATTCAAAATAACCCTCTTAAATTATTGTCAACTTTCGGTTGTTCAATGCTAGCAGATGACTCTGAAATCAGAAATCATCAAAGACATTTCTACAATTTCTGATGATATCGTTAATAATTTTTTGAATGTCATTGTTGACAGATTTATGTATCTATATGTTTGACGTATTTAATGCTTGTTGGAATCTAAGGTGGTCTTATTGTCAGTAAGGCTGTAGAAATGCTCTTTTATGGTTTCACCAACAGAATAAAGATGAAGCCAAAATGTCTGTTTTGTGTAGAATAATACATCTGATCCCTGACGAGTCTAACTATATACCAGCTTGGATAAAACAAAAAAAGAAAAAACAAATTCTTATTGGCATTTTTCTTTTTTCAAAAAGCTCCGCTTGGTGTCAAGTGATTCATTTTGTATATATTTCCAAGACTATATAGACCTGTCTGCTTTGTTTTACCTTGATAGTCACTTGGAGAAATGGCTGAAGGTCATTATGGTTTACAGGTGTAGAAGCTGCTACTTTACTTCCCCTGCAAGAGAGATGGAAAGCATAAAAAGAAGGGTAAAGAATGAGACTTTTTTACAAGTTTCCTCCAAGGACCTTATCTTACCACAAACTATTAACTGAGACAAAGAGAAAATGAAAAGCCTGTCTGAGTGATTTTTCTTCATAGAGGAACTCAGTTTATGCCTTGACAGCTGCCGCACAGACGGTGTGTAATGGACTTTGTGGTGGATACCTTTGAAAGGTTAGCGACTTAAGACTTAGTTCTTCAAGAATATTAAACCAGAATCTAAATGTGGTTTGACTTCATAGTTAATTCCATCCCAAGTTCTTTTCACACTGTTCAGGCAGAGACTATCCATACCTCTGACCGACTTAGATCTATAGTAATCTTTTGCTAAAATGTTTCTGCTCACTGGATGTAATAATAATATTTTGTGAACCAATCAAGAGTCCTGACTTGAACCTGGCAGAGAATATGGATAGAGTAAAACATCAGGGTGATGGCAAGGAGCCCTTCCATCCTCAACGTTCTGGAAGTCATTACCAAAGGCAAATCCTCAAAATATATGTGGAGGCATTCAACAAGGTAGACAGTGATTAAAAAACAGACTAATGTGATGCAGATTAGGATTTTTCCACAAATAATTAAGAAAGACATACATATTTTTTCAATATACTTACATTCAATGAGATTTAATGATTCTCCCTTTACATCTATCCAATTATTGGTTATACCAGCATACCCTCCTTTCATGGTCACTGGGAGCTTGGTATCTATCTCCAGGGGTCATTAGGCAAGAGGTGGGATACACCTGGACAGGCCACCATCAGCCCATCACCCTTTATATTAATGTATCATCCTTTTTTAAAGCTTTGTCTCATTTCCTATCAGAGACAAACTTCCTGGTTGAATGAAATTAAATATATATCCTCATGTGACTTGAATAATTCCAGCTTAACAATAAATGTATCCCAAAATCATTTAGTTTTGAGTCCTTCTGAGACTGTAGGTTCGATTTCCTTTGATTTCAAAGAGGATAATCTATCCCAGGCACCAGTCTTTATGACTTTAAGGCAGCACTATGATGTTAAAAGTTAGCTGGCACCAAGAAGGTCTTTGCATTACCTTGGAAAAGTGTCCAGTGGTGCATCGAGAACACAGTGTGCTCTCCATTACGCTTTGTGGAGCCAGGACAGTTCCCTGCCTGACTGACCTTAAGCAATTACATTAAAAAAAATACAAAATAACATCAAAGTGGGTCTGTCTTACAGTGGCAGCACAGGAAGCAAAGGAGTGTGATTTTGGCCAGCCCGGTGGCAGCAGGTGCTAAAGAATTTCAAATAGCAGTGGATCCACCGTCCAAAAGCAGAGTCGGACTTTGTCACGTCCACCTTAGCTGGCAGCACTTTAAGTTATTGTAATCCTGTTGACACACCATCTGCTACACTCATCTCATCCTGCTGCTCTGGCTACTATCAAAAGGATCTCAGCAGACACCAATGAAAAATTGACAATCTCTACACCAATAAATACTGGTCCAAGCTCAGACCTCCTCCTCTGACTAACTGATCCAAACCACCAAGCTGCTTATAAGTGAGATTTTGCTCAGGGAGATTTAGGAAAGGGGTTTTTCAGCCCGCAGTCTAAATATGTACAAGCTGTGTTTGTCCTATTGTGAGAGACATTTTGTGAGCTTAATACCATCTGACAGAACTCACTGAGGTATGTGCACAAAGCTCTGAGTCAAGTTAAAATTCCTCTCATGCACCCGCTTATGCTACTGGTAACCTGATGAAACTACAGATAATGTGCTTCATGTGCATCAGGAAGACTAAAACTGATGGTGGAGCCACACAAAAAAAATCCCATATATGGACAAATTTCTCATATTGTGAGGAAACAATATGAGCATACCTGCAGCATTGTGATGGGATGGAATGGGCACTAAAGGATGCATTAATGATGCCTTTTAACTTAATTTCCCATTTTGACACGAGGAAGCGGTATTCAAAACTAGAAATCACAGAGACTTGTGTGGGAGATGTGACCTAATATGATCCTATCAGCTGAATTGGTGAAGATCTGCAGATGTCTAAATGTTTGTTATGGTGGATCGAGCCACGGAAGATAAACGTGAAACAAATGGATAACCAAATAGAGCTCAGAAAAGAAAACAGCGAGGTGTATCTTTGCTCCCCTTTACGCAGTGGCAATCACAGATTGGGTGATTTTCTTTGAAGGAAAGTCACACTTAGGGACCTTTTGGATTCCCTTCAGTCTGGACTCTAAAGACAGTAATTATTTGACTCCCAGAATCAAACAAAATTATTGGTTTAGGCTAGAGCATTTAGTTGCAGTGGATCATTCACACAAATCTTCACAGGGGCATGTTATCAAACTTAGATGATGAATGCTTAGAAAACAAGGAGCCCGGTTTGCGGATTTATGCTGCCGATCACTGCTATAGACCTCAATCAGCAGGACGGAAGGATCCTTGACGTGTCTGCAATAAATAAACTCTTCCTCTGGTCGGTGTTTTCCCCCTGATAAGACATGACTAACCTTTTGGAAGGGTTTTTCTTCACACTGATATCGCGTGACTGTTCTTTTTCGTTTTTGTAAAGTGAGAACAAACATATTCCTGCAGATGACATGAGACCAAAACAAGAAATTTCCCTGATCACTGGAGCTGTAAAGAGTGCTGTGATCACACACACACACACACACACACACACATGCAAATATTCAAATGATTATTAAAAGCAACAAAGCTTTTTGTTATGATTCTCTACAAAGAAACAGAAACACATTTTCTGAAATACCTCCAAGGTCATAAGAAAAACAAACAACACTGGGTTGTTATCATTAACGTGACGCTTTCAAGAGGAGCCGAGAAAATCCCTCTGAGGCTTTTTCTTTGGGAATCAGTTCCAAATTACAGAAGGAGATGCAGGGAATTTGGGAGGTGTATGCATATGAGACCACACCAAAGGAAGTAGAAGAGGATTTTCTTAATCAGTCGATTTTCCACCAGCGTCATCTTCAAATACATTATCTCTTTGCTTATTATATAGAGGTCTGAAGCCTCCACAGAGAGTCTTCCTCCAAAGATGAGGTACATTTCCAGCTGGTACTTTGACCAAAATATATAAACAGTGAGAAAATAAGCACTTAACATGATGATGTTTTCTTCAGTAAATATGTTTCTGGTGGGGCTGCCGGCATGAATTTCACACCATAAGTCAATAGCAACCTAGATAATCCAAACATATAAACACATAAAAACTAAAGTCTTTAAATTGTGTTATCTGTAATAAAGGGGAATGACTGGAAATGATTATTAATTTTAAAGCTGTTATTTCTGCTCATTATGATGATTTTCTGCCTAAAACAAATGAAACCATATATACAACAAAATCATTTCACCAGACCTGTAAAAAAAAACATTCTTAATTCAGACTTTGAGAAAATTATGTTTAATACCTGCTTAAAGGTCGTTTAAAAAGCTATTAGTAATCTCACTAACAATCTCTCATGGTGATGAGGTCTTGGTGGTTGAAAAGCATCCTTGCCATCACCCTGATCTTTAGATTATTCATATAGAACTGTCATAACGCACACGCTTCTTTTTTGGATTTTGTTACAAAACTCTGTTATGGAAAAAATACTCTCATATATATATATATATATATATATATATATATATATATGTATATATATGTATATATATATATATATGTATATATATATATATATATATATATATATATATATATATATATATATATATATGTATATATATATATATATATATATACATATATATATATATATATATATATATATATATATATATATATATATATATATATATATATATATAAACTGCAACTCAATTTGAGTTAAATGCAAATAGAACAGTTATGGAAAAAAATAAATAAATAAAAATAAAAATAAAAAATATATATATATAAAAAAAAAATAAAAAATATATATATATATATATATATATATATATATATATATATATATATATATATATATATATATATATATATATATAAAATATATATATATATATATATATATATATATATATATATATATATATATATATATTTTTTTTTTTTTTTTTTTTTTAATATATATATATTTTTTTTTTTTTTTTTTTTTTTTATTTATTTATTTTTTTTCCATAACTGTTCTATTTGCATTTAACTCAAATTGAGTTGCAGTTTCAGTTGCAGAAAATAGAACTGGGACCATTTTTGTAATTGTTACAAGAAAGTGAGCGGAAGAGTAAAGGAATTGGAAATTCTTCCCAACAGCCAGAGCCAGGAAATGGAGGAGGAATGCCGGATCGATGGATGGTGCAACCCCAAGCTCATTTTTAACTCCAGGAGGAGGTCATTTGTGCAAGACCCGTTGCCTGCAAGAGACAGACAGGCTAAGAGGATGCAGTAGACGCGCATGCACGCATTTCCCTACAGATATGATGGCGTCAGCAGGAAAAATACATCTCCTGGGACTCCAAACGGCTGCTAATATCTTTCCCTCCCCGCACTGTATCATCACATGTGACCTAACAAATCACCGGCCTCACAGTGCTCAAGTCGCCGTGGATCTGTCGAGCATATACGCAGAGGCGGCTAATCGGAACCATCCATTATGAGGCGGCAGGCTTGTTTCAAGCCACTGGCCACTCACGGTGATGGATGTGAATGAAGGCCACGGGAGAGACAAAGACTGAGAGAGACCTTTAGGGTGTAAGAAGAGATTAAGTAAGTCATCTACAGCATTATAGTATTACATGAAAATGCTCTGATGCATGATCGCAGTACAAGTACATTCCTTTTATTAGGGTCCTACACAAATCCTGGACTAATTTAACTTCTTAAGTCTGGACATGCTCGCAGAGTTTTGTAACAAAATCCTTTTTTTTTTTTTTTTTGTTGGTCTAATGGGCATACAATACAAAATTTACATAGAATAATTGCAAAGAGTCTCTCATTTAAGATGCAGCCCTCCCCAAGCCCCACAGAAATGTATCTTATTTTCTAATCTGACATTAACAGTAAGTGGCATCTACTTTGCAATCTCAGCCCAGACTAGGCGGTTTAAGATGAAAAGCCAGAATGACAAATCCATGCTGTATGATTTTGTAGAACTGTTATATTGACTTGAGGCACACAGGGGAGCCTGTACAGCTCCATAGTGGGGGTGTGAGCCAGTAAAACAATGACAAGTCCTATCTATCCACCCCAAGGTGGCTCCTCCGAAGTCTGGAGTATTAAACTGAGCCCTGAGATAAAGAGGCTTCTCTCACAGTTCAGCCGTGGGGGGAAATGCACTTATGTATTCCAGCCGTGCTGCATATTGTTTGATTTAATCAACATGGACCAGGAGGTTCTGTGCAGCTCTCAAACACGTAGCCCTCCCAGGAGTAATATAAGGCTGAGTACCACAGACACACGATGTATGCAGATTTTAGGACAAAGCTGTGAGTCGTAATAGCTGTGAGAGAATATGTGTTTCAACCTGTTTTTGGAAATGTTAGTCCAAAGCAAATATGTCCTGCATTATGTACACAGGGGTCTCCAGATTTCTTACAATTTAGCTGAGGGATTAATTAAGGTAAGTAAATTCAGTTCAACTCATATTATATTACACACAGAGAGTGATGTATTTCAGTGGTTTATTTCTGGTCCGTTTGATGATTGACAGCTTTTGAAAAATCAAAATGCATTACCTTAGAAACTTCGGACCTGCAATAAATATGAAATATTAATCCAAAAATGACATGAAAAAAATAATTTCTTTCAGAAAGAAGGTCAAGTTTAGTCCTTTTTCTGTTCAGTCTAAGTGAGGCTCTTCTGACGCCTCTGCTTCAGGAACAAATCAATGTTGACCAGGCTTCCTTAGACAGTTTTAACCAATTGATTTAACTGAGTTCAGCTGGTCTCTATTATAGGATTTAATTAAAATATAAATAGCTGAATTTGATCATGTTATATGGTTTGGTTGATTTGGTTATGTAATTATGTACATAATTTGTAAAATAATGTTTGTTTTACTTGCAAGTGCTTTCAGATGACAATTTTTGGCAATAAGACGATATAAATAAAGTAAAGTATTATAATTGGCCAATATCAATGGTCTCATCTTCATAATCCCCTGCTTGTCAGTTTATTTCTACTACATGATCTCTTTCCACTCAACTTCCCAATATTATCTGTGAACAGCCGGGTTCTTCAGCAATTACCTGTTGACCTTCATTGTGAACTGACTTACTGCTAAACAGCTGTCAAGTCAGCTGTCTTCCTCATGATTGTTTAAGCCACAAAATGACCAAAACATAAACTTTATGACTAAACATTTGACACTTTTGGATTAGTCTAATATTCTATTTGAACTGAATTTGTTTCTTTTTAAGACCATCATTAAAATGAACAGAAATAATGTGTTTTACTGAGATGCATCTGTGCATGTGTTCACAATGAGTACAAGGTTGTTGTGCAGGTGAAATACTACTTTTTTTTTTCTGTTTTCCATGACAAACTGTGTGAGGAGTTTGCTTCATGGCTAAGCTTCTTCTCAGATGCATTACTTTACGAACAAGTCATCTCATATCTCCGTGCAAGCTTTAAGACGGAGCATGTAACAGTTTAACACGCTATACATTTTTTCCAGTCTGGCTAGTGCTCAAGGGGCTTTGGAAAGTGGAAAAAATATTCCACATGTCTGAACCAAGAAGGGACTTAACATACCAATGGGACTGTCAGACTATTACAGGTCTCCAAAACACCGGACTTATTTTCAGAAATAAGTCTGTCAAGACCAATGCACATCCTAACCCCACCTCACCCGTTCATTTTCAGCATCCACACTGCGAGGATGAGGTGGAGCTTAAGCTATTCCAGGCTGGAAGGGTGTGCTCAGCGTCTGACAGCAGCACGCCGAAGGATTTGATGGGTAATGTAAATCACGGAGTATTTCTCTGCGGAGAGAGGAGGGCGTTGGATAAAGCCGAGCGATTCTATCTGGACTCAAATCCCAAGGATGCAGGTTTGAATAAGAATGAAACAGATAAAGCCTGAAGAAGCCATTATAAAAACTGTAATCTTCAGAGAAAAAAAAAAAAAGTGGAAAATTGCAATACTGCTGTCTAAATGTAAGGGGCTGTTATCACTGTACATTGACTTTCAGTTTTGGTTGAACTCAGAGGGCTGCTCTGCTGCTTCCTCCTCTCACTCGAGCTCGCCAGGCAGAAGTGTAGGTGTGTGGGTGGAGTGTCAGGACAGTGTAGGTGACTTTAGGTCTTATCAGCGGCTCAGAACAGCACTGAGAGGGGAGGCGGTTTTCAGGGGGATGCTGGGATCCTCTGCTTAACTCTCTGCAGCTGTCAGGAGGTTAATTCCATGGAACATGAGTGGATAGACGCCGCTTGCCAAATTACATCCATCTCCCTTAACTTCTCCCCTGCAGCCCAAAAAATATTCCTTTTCCACTGCAGGGCACTTGAAAAAAAAAAAAAAAAAAAAAAACACACACACACACACACGCACACACACACACGCACACACACGCACACACACACACACACACACACACACAATCAGACTAAGCTCTTTATTAACCCGAGTGAGTGCATCAATATGTCTGAAGATTTCTTTGTTTCAAAATTTGTCATGATCTTCATCTGTTACTGCAATTAAATCCAAAATTGAAGAAAAAAAAAAAAAAAAAAAAAAGAGCATCGGTATTCAGCTGCTCTCCCACCAGAAGGGGATTGGTGGGTGGGCGAGTGGTAGGGTAGAGGAGCTCCTATCACTCCCCTCTGCTAATTAAAACTAACGACTCCAGGTGCTGAACGGTGCCGGGCGAGGGAACTGCCGGGTGGCTTGTTTGTGTTGGTGGTTCGCCTTCATTACCGCCCCCATCCATTCTCCTTAGGAGCCCGCTGCAGTATCGACTCAGATCCCACCACACAATGTGCAGTGTAAGGGGGTGTGAGGGGAGGCGATCTAAATGCAAATGCTTGGGTGTGATGCGCCATAAAAGTGTGCATAGAAGTGATATGTGCTGCAGGTAGAGGATCTTTTCTTTAAGCAAAAGAGGTAATGTCTTGATTATGGGCTTCAGGTCAATAACCAGATCGGGCTTTTAAATACTCTCCGAGTGCCTTGCAATGAGAGAGGTTGTTTCTCGGCAGGGAAGAAGTCAATTAACATATTTTCTCCTCAACCTTTGAGTTATACGGTGATCAATACGAGAGAGGAAGAGGGTAAGAGTGCTGTGTCTATTCCCATCCCTGTCTTTTTAAATCACAGCAGGTCTCAAGAGTCTATAGACCATCCTGACATTTCACTGACACACACAAATTCACACTGTGCAGCATGCAACCCACAGCCTGTGTGGTGCATTTCCATAATTATAATAAATTGCTCCTTAATACTGCTGGCACCATCACAAATGTAAAATATGTCAGACTTTAATTCTGGATAATCAGTTTCATTAAATGGTGGGTTGTAGATTACATTATTTTTTTTTTAGCTTGAGCAGAGTCCTAGGTTGTACAGTGCTGTGAAAAAGTATTTGGCCCACAAAATATTTTTTTTTTTTTTATTTGTCGCACTTAAATATTTCAAAAATAAATAAATGCTAGTATTTGGTAAACATAACCAGACTGAAAGTAGTTTTCAAATGATGACTTTTGTTTTGTATCGAGTGGAAAAATATATATAGAAGTTGCCGTGTGATACTTTTTTTTATTTTTTTATTTTTCTTCCTTAAGATCTAGATGCGAAAGATCTAGATGGACTGAAGTTCCTCGCAAAGAAATGCAAAGCACTCACTGCGAATTACTGCAAAGAGCGAGCTTGGGCTGGATTTTTCTTTTTTTTTTTTCCTTTCTACAACCGAAAAATTAACTGAAAGCTGCTTTTTATGTTTAAGTGTGGCGAACAGCAAAAATAGAAGGAATCCGTAGGCGGTGAAGTACATTTTCATACCGTCGAGTCGTCTCAGGCTAAGTTCTATTATGAGACAAAAATGTTAAAAGGACAAATTTCACCATGATCCTACTGAAGAAGCATCCTGTATCACTGAGAAACAGATTGTGTTTCCTGCATATTTTTTTTTCCATCAAAGGATTGCCATGATGTGAGAGACAATGAACGCCACAGTACTGAGTTGAACAGCAGAGAGCTCTTTATAAAAAGAAACTCAGAAATGATCTACCAATTGAAAGTTTTTGGAGGGATTTTCAAGTTTTGTTTTTATGGGTCTTGCTGTGTTTCGAGATTGCGTACACTGTTTAATATTAATAAGTAACCAAAATAAATCCCTGGGAGGTTTTGTAGATGTTAAGTTCAATAGTAATATGAATTTTGCATCACTGGTCTAGATGCATTCGGTGAAGCAGAGCGCTCCGACAACAGTGGGAAATCAAAAAGCCCTTTTGAGAAAACACATGGGTAGCGGTGGACCACAACCATCCCAATTAAGTTAATTAATTAGCTTCAACAGTAATTGGCTGATTGGAGTTTGGTGATGAGGGTGTGAGGTGGCTGGTTTGGTGTCTGACCTGCTCTGCTGTTGGGATAGGTGCCTTGTAGAGGTGATGCTCTGAGAGCAATGGGTGGCTCTGAGGGCCTTGTGGCTTGGCTCTGAGTAAATGTCTTGGCTTGGTGCTGCTCGGTGCTGTGGGTATTCATGGAGGCATGGTGGAGTGTAGGGCCAAGTCTGGTGTGGTGGTTGTCTGTGGATGTTTGGAGGATCTGTCTTCCATGCCAAACTTTGGGTCGATGTCCTTGTCACGGTTGTTACTGTTTCTCTGGCTGGCCACCTACTCTGTTTTTTGTTATTCGTGGATCATTTTCTTACATCTGGCCTATTGTAATTCTCTTTAATCTTGAGAGGTGATTTTGAAATATGTTTAAAGTAATTTACTTCATCTCTTATGTTTTCGTCTTGTCTATGCCATCTACCTCAGTTGTTTTGACATGTTCAGTCTAGTGCCTGAACCAGACGCAACCTCTAACTTGTTTCATTTAAAAAACAAAAAAAAAAGTCACATGTGCAACAAGAGGAATATCCTCCTTTGCCTTCTTTTGTAGAGCAAATCTGCTACTGCAAAGGAACTGATCCCACCGTACTTTTGCCTAAGCTCTCAGAACAGCGGACACAAATTTTCAAATATTCACTTGACATACATTTTAGAAAGTCTCCCTTTTGTTCTTCTGGGAGTTTTGTCTCTTTGATCTCCCTCCCATTCTTCTTGGCAGAAATACTTAGATAGAGAGTGCTGGGGCAGCCACTGTCATGTCACTCCAGTTATTGTCCCCTGGGTTTGAATCCAAAGCTTTATCACTATAGAGCTTAAAAATAGTTTTATGGCTGTATTCCTCTGGTTGTTGCCTTGTTGAACTCTAAACCTTCCCACCAGACTGAGATTCTGTGGACCTATGCTCTAATAGTTCTTTACATGATTTTTTTTTCTCAAATTCCCAGCAGGCTGTTGTGAGCCACTTAAAGAGGAAAGTTCTGTGTCCTGATGCAACACCGCAAATGTCAGACTGGATGAGCATTGTGCTCATGGTTGTCCTTTTGTCTGGCTATTCTCTCTTTCTCCCTGCTTATTTGGTTTGTGCATAATATGTATTGTAACTCAGATGACCAAACTTGTTTTGTTTTAGAATAAAGAACATTTATTCTCACCTAAATATGTACCTGTGCAGCACCGTGAAAAAAGTATTTCCTTCTTACAAATGTCTTTTTTGCCACATTAGCGCTTGCGCTCATCTAACAAATATCAAACAAACAAATCATGCGTAAATACAAAAATATATATTTATAAATGACATTATTTATGAAAGGAAAAAGCTATCCAAAACAATCTGACTCTGTTTGAAAAATGTCCCTCCACCCAACTTCTTGTTAAGTCAGGAATTAATTATAATCTTTTTTTTTTTTTTGGTGGTTGTTTAATTTCACAAGCAACGCAACAGTCTGATGACCTGGAAATTCAAAACTTAATTAAATAGGACCTATCTAACAAAACAATGCAGGTTAAAAGGCGTCATGAAGCCACACGTCAAGCCCCCGTTTCGTGGAATTGAAGAACAAGTGAGAAACAAAGTCACTGACATCCATCTGTACAGAAAGGGTTAAAGGGCCATTTCTGAGGCTGTGGAACTACAGCTGTAGCCATTATTCTCAAATGGGGAAAACAATGAACAGTGATGGGGAATCCCAAGAGTAGCTGGCCTGCCACCTCTGACAGAACCTGACCAGTGGGCTTGCTTCTAAGTAGCTTATTGTCAGCTTTGGCATTAACTGCATTGTTACATGCTGATGTGTAAATCACACTGAATAAAAAGGACTGCCAAATACTCTTACATAAATGTAAACAACCATTAGGGAGAAATTGATTTTTCACAAAGAGCCGGATTGGTTTATACGGCTAGATTTTTTATTTTATTTTTTGCTTTTAATAAATAAAATCACTTTAACACGGCACTTTCTATTTATTGCAGGTATCTTTGTCTGATATTATGAAAATTGATGGTGATCTGAAACAGAAGAAATCCATAAGTGGGAGGAAAATGTTTTCATTGCACTCGTCCAACTCTGCAAACATCCATTTCACAGGTATTGCTTTTTTTCCTACCTCCTGAATAGGAGGCACTGTACACACATACATGCATCTAGCAAGTTTAATTAGAAAAAGCTAGGCAGTATATTAAGTAAGAGCATCGCAGGGACACCTGAAAAAAGGTAGGATACACTATAACAACGTTTCTGAAAGTATATGCAAATGTGAAATTTCACTCTTTTGTATATTTTGGGTGTATACGTCGTATTTTAGTCGTTACATTTTTATAGTTAGTGTCATTTGGACACATTTTTGCAATACATTCTTTCAGTTAATGACAAAACAGAAACCTGTTTTGAGATAACTCAAAAAAACTTAAATATGCTGCATACGCACAAAAATATGACATTTGGAAGTGATCCAGATTTCAGTTTTCTTTACGTTGACAGTTTCAAATATTTGCTGTGGAAGAGACCAGTTTTCATCATTTCTTATAGTGTACACACTCATAACTCAGGAACCTGACTTCCTCATGACCAAATCCTTTTCCAGACTAAATATTTGTGACAGAACAATTTCAGAAGCCATTGGGGTAGAAAAATGTGTTTACAAACCAACCTCCCTCTTTTCTCTCATGACAAAGGTGGTATGACTGGTACACACTGCTCGCCACATTGTTATCCACCCTCATCAGCAATCTATGCGTCTTCCCATTCCCACCTGTCCACCAGAGGGCGTCAGTGAGTTTCAGCTGACTCCTGACTGCCACTAGTGATTGACCGCCTACCTCCAAACCAGGTCTTCATTTACCCTTCTAGTGTTGAGGGGAGACAGTTTTTCATTTGAATCTGCAGTTATTAAATTGTGTCCTGACTGAATCGTTCATATCGGCCAGTTTGTTGCCATCACACTCGCAATAAACTGCCTCTGACCTTTAACCCTAGTGTGTTCTCAGAGCGGGAACGCATTCATCACTCGCTCCTCCTGTGCATATGATTCCACACATTGCATTATTAAACTCAGTGAGTTAACTTTAATTTGAATGAAATCCAATAAACAAACTTGCCTGAGGTGGAAATGCTGAACAAAGACCAGACAACGCAGGCATCATTGTGCCTGTAACGCCGTTAGCGGTGGTTCTTGATGGGTCATTAAAAATTCTTATTGAAGTTCTGTTTGCCCACAGCGATGTTGATTTTCTTTTGATGGCTCTTTTCTCCTTCGCAATTGACTCTCTAGGACAAATTAAAGGCTCATCTAGGACTATATTAAGTAGGCCAGCAGAGTTTATTGGATGAACTCAGACTTGGATTGGACACTTCCAGGGTTTATTTAATTCTCTGCTGCTGAAGAATGGAAAGGTATTCCAAGATGTGAAGCACATAAGCCTCTTAATTCCAAGAACAACAGCAAATATATTAGGTGTGGACTATATTGGATCAGGAAAGCTTTTTATGCTCCTTCAGTTCACTGAGAATTAGGGAACCCAGCCTTCTCTTACTTTGGACCATTAGTGTGGAATCATCTCCAAAAAGGAACTTAAACTGTCTGATCTGATTCCACTGGGAGTATTTAGGTAGAACATGGCAGCGGGCCTTTGTTTTTCTTCTTATTCATAGCTTTATTCATTATCTTTTACATTTTGACACTATTTTGATATGCACTTATACACTTATTTCAAATGCAATTTTTTACAATTGTCTGTAATATTGGAACAGGTCTTTCTTGAAAATGAGAATAAGTCCTGTGGTAACACTTCATAAGACATTATTATGCAACCATGATTAAGATATTGAAACAACAATCTTATCAACTCTGACATGCATGGTGCCAGTGCAGAGACATGTAATTTTGTTTTCAAAATTTCACATTCAAAAATCTGAAATGTTTTAGATGTAACCCTTTTGACACATCTGAATAAATTACTCAGTATTTAACTGCTTTCAAAATGTAATTACTAAAGAGCCATCTAAGCTGTGTGTGTGTGTATTTGGTGGGTTTGCACATGTATGATCTTCCATTCAAGAAGGACAAATGCATACATTTAAAAAATGAAGACATTCCGCTTCGGTGCAGACCAGGGAAGTTTTTTCACACCAAACACCCATTCAGGTCCTCATGGACCTTACTTCGTGGATATCTTCACGAGTTTCTCAGTTTTTCTCTGAACCGAGCTTGGCTTCCTTTTGGGTTTTGGAACAGCCTGTTCCAAAACCCAAAATGTGTTCTGTTCATGAAAAAAAGAATAAAAACAAGAGAAAAACATGCACTCGTGGAACTAGCTTCAGCTTATTAGGTTAATTCCTGAATGGTCAGTCACATAATTGAGGACAAAAAAATGCTGACAGATGCTAAGCCTTTCAAAACTAGCATTCAGGTGAAATACACAAAAGCCTCGGTGCGGTAGTTCTCATAAATTAAATATTGAAGTGTCTCACTGTTAAGTTTGAAAGAAGTTCACCTAACATGCAGAGTGTGAGAAGCAATTCTTTGATTTTTTCAAATTGAAAAATTAGTACTGAGAGGCTCTATTGTTAATAAATTAAGAGCAGACAGAATTCACTGCACGGCATCGAAGCACCTCTTAAAATTCTTGTTAATGGGCACAATCTCACATCTGTACCCAGCATTACAAGCCGACGCGCTACCAAAAAATTTTATGTGCTGCTGCTTTTTTGGACTTGAGCTCATTTCACATGAGCAAAGATAAAGTGGAACACTATCAGGGAGTTTAAAATCTAATTGGCATGAATAACCTGTGTATCCTTGTGGATCAAAGGCTGCTGTTTTCACAAAATCGCTAAGTGGAATCAGCCCTCACTCCGGCATTATTTTTGAAAGAAGAGGTGATGCGGCTCAGCGATAAACAGACCTCTGGATGAACTTTTGGAAAATAGCTGCTGGTGAAAATCTCAGAATAAAGATGCTTTTGTCCAAAAATGTTCAACGTTCAACATGTCTGTTGAATAATTAATGATAATTACAGATTCTGTTTTATTTACATATTACTAATATGAAAACCTTTTTGAAAACTGGTCTAGAATATTATGCACATGAATTATTTATTGAAAAACAGTATGGTTTTTATCTATTATCTCTAAGAACTAGCTTTAAGAAGACTATCATCCAATTTGCATGATAGTTTTGAGATCAAAACAACAACAACAAAAAAAAACTATCAAAAAAAACCTACCAAATTCTCATTAGAGGTAAATGGTAAATTGCTGACTGAGGTACTTTGAAAATATGCATCACACAGATCCTAAAAGGAGCACGTTCTTAGTCGACCCATCTTCCGAGCCAATGTTAAACTTACAAATCAGAGTTTGATTTAAAATCAAGCAAACTGACGTCACATATAGTTACTCCTGTGTAGAACAAAATGTCACTGTCAGTTTATTTTCCCATTCCTTTTAAATTTATTCAGATAAAATATACCCTTACAACAATTCATCTACTGTATTCTATGTATGTCACATAGAGAATAAGAGAAGACATTGGTTTATAAAACAGAGTAATAAGAATATCTAGTTTCCTTAAGTATGACATTTTATCCTTTTCTGTATTAGTATTCACATAAGTTCTCCATTAGTGTTTACTTAAATTTTACATGAGTTGTGTTTGAGATCACTGCATTTTCAGATATTATGGCAACAAAAACACATTGAGGCAGATTGGGCTGGATTGGTGGACTGACCGCCATCATGGCTGCTTTGTTTCCAGTATAACTCTGGACCAGTCCACAGGGATATGAATGGGTGTTTGATGCAGACGAAGCTGCCTTGTCGGTACAGAGTTCTGATACCAAACCAGCAGAGCCACACCTTCCCATCAAACAACAGTGACTGAACTCATCAATGCTCTTTTAATATATATATATATATATATATATATATATATATATATATATATATATATATATATATATATATATATATATATATATATATATATATATATATATATATATATATATATATATATATAAAACTTTTTTTATATTAAATAGTTTTTGTTATCTATTTATTAGAGGAAAAAAACTCTAATAAATAGAGTTTTTATTAGAGTTTGGCCATTTACTTTAATACTGTGTTATTATATTGCTTCTAGTTTCTTGTACAAAAGATTTTCGAAGTGTGTTCTTTGTAAACAGTTGTTGCCTACTCACCAAAATTAATGGTCAAAATGACAAAACAGTTAAATGCGTTTTTTTTTTTTTTATGTGCTTGGAAAAATAGCTGTTGTAAAAAGTAGGAAAAAAAAACCCTTCATGTGCCCAGATGGATCAGCGGATGAGAATTAATCACAAACAGGAAACATAATGTTTTCTTCACTACTTATTCTTTTCAAAGAAGGTCAGACAGTCCAAATGAGTCAAACTTTATTTATATCACTAATTTCTGGCTCAAAGCAACATAATGTTCTTTTCATATCAAAAGATTCTAACACTAAAAAAAAGTCCAAAAGGGAGAGATACAAAATGTGAGCCTCACAACAAAACTGGAACAGAGTTAAGTCATTCCGCATGCAGTCTGCAGAGGAAGGAAGGACGGCTTACTGTGGGAATCTCTTTCATATGACCCTTTCCAGGACGTCGGCTAACCACTTCCCAGCCATCAGAATGTATAAATACATCGTATGTGCATTAGAACAATCAATAAAGAAGCCATAAACATCAAGATATGTGAGCATAGAGGACTGAAGCACTGATCAAAGAGGGCCTAGTAATACGCTTCAAGCTGAAATTGAAAATTGTTGAAGCCCCAAGGTGTGAATGGCCCTGATATCAGATAAAAGCTCGGCAGGAGATCCAGTGATCAATGCCTTCTCTCTCTCTCCAAAGCTACATACATTAAATTCCCCTCACACTGTTTCTGTTTTAAAACTCTTTTAAGAGAGTCTTTGCTCAAACATGTCACGTCCAATGTCTGACAACAGATTTTTGATGGTCTTTGGTTTGACATGATCATAGATACAAAGACTTTAGATTGCATTGAACATGTACAGACTCTCACAGATGTATCTCAGATTAAAATACATTTTATGGTTGCAAACCAGTGTGCTTTATAACAATGTGACTTGTGTCTGTGTGCTGTCTTCAAGCTTCTAACTGTAATAACATCTGTCCACCTGTGTACCTGTAATAACTCTCTGTTTCTAGTTTTTGGTTTCGCCAGCACTTTGGAGATCAATGTCAGACTGACATTATTTATTTAAAGCACATTTAGCAAAGATATGTTTCTGTTGCTTGACTCAATATAAATGACATAAAACTCTTTTGGCAGCTGATTCAGATGTATTTTATTCAACACGAAACAATAATTTTCAGTAAGGACAAGATCCATATGTGTGAGAAATGTGTCTTCTTTAAAAAGTTAAAAAGTTGGAGTATGCAAAATAAATAGAAAACATACTTAATTTGTCTATGCTGCTCCAGGAATCATTTTTGCTTAAAAAAAAAATGCATTTTATAAAATGCAGTGAAAGGAGGGGTCTTGGAAAAAATAAAACAATAAATTAGAAAGTGGTGGTCACCGCTCGTGCCCCTCAGAACCTGCAGCAGAAACCGCAGCCTTTGTTCTTGCAGCAGTTGCAGCAGTAGCGACACAAGGAGAGGTGACTCTGGCGCTTTTCCCTGACATGTTTTGGCATCTGTGTGAAAGACAAGAGACATGAACAAAGTGTCACCAAGAGCACTTCCTTCTCCATCTGTGTGTTTGAGAGAGGACAAGGCTGCTCTGTGGGGAAAACAGCATCCACTTAAACTTTAATTTGCTCGTGGTAATTGGCTTAATTCATTCAGTCAATTGAACATACCATCCACGATTCCATTGACACCTCTTGATGTGCCTCAACTGGAGTGTCATTGCCCCCTGCCTCCTCCAGCTCACCGACCTGTTAATGAATTATGCACATTTAAGAGTCACACCTATTCTTCCTGACAAAACATTTGGAGCTGACGAGCAAGAGGGGTGAGTTTGAGTTGAATTCTTACCCCGGTGAACGGGACGGCGGAGCTCTGCACAATGCAAACAAAGGCGAGCACGAGTGTCACTGCAACTGCAATGCTGAATGCCTTCATTTTGGGTGAGGTTATAAATCCTTTGAAGATTAGAGCTGATGGGTCTTCTTTCACATGGGTGTCAGGCCAGCGCAGAGCACCACTGCGTCCTGAATTATTGCTTTGCTTCAGAGACGGATGCCGATTCTCAACTGGGTTTCTTCAGATCTTTGGCCGATCCTTTCAGCTCTCCTCGCATCTGCGAGTTGAATATGCAGAGAGCGTAGGTATTTATACACTCGTGGGCCCGGTGTTGCCTCATCTCTGCTGGAGGCCCTGCCCATTCCTGGCAGCTGTTACCTAACTCCACTGGGGAAATTTTGACCTCCTCATTCCTCTTCATCCTTCTGCACTTCTGCAATACTAGGGGAAGGGGGGGGGGGTTCCTCCAAGCTATCTCTTGTTTTAATGTCTGTCTTTTCTCTGTCTGAGACAGCATGTAATTCCACACTTGAACAATATTTCTTTTTACAATGATATATGTGCAATATGTATTCAGTAACAGAGGCTACTGATAGAGCAGATCTTACAGAAGCAGTGGAGATTTCCCAGCAAAAGGCTGACACTGCACAGGTCGTTCTATTGCATGGATGACGGAGCTGCGTTCATTTCGACCCGGGATATCCTTCATGACAGTGAACCGGCCGCTTTGGAATATCCATAGCTCAGTCTAAAGGATGTAATTACAACCTCTCAGATGGACTAATTAGCCCTGATTTTTGACATGTTCAGTTTTTGCATAATGTGTGGGAACCTGTAGTTGAACCAAATTAAATCCTTTCGAGAGCAGCGACTGGTAGTCAGGATTAAAAAGCTCCGTTTGGGAGTCAAGGTGTTTTAATATGTATTAGTTAAAGATGAGGAAAGTAATACAATTAGGCATATTCTGTTCAAGCAGCAGAAAATTCGGATTGTTTGAGCTGTTTTACAGTAAAATCTTAATGCTTGTGCATTTTAAAGAATCACATCAGTGTTTGTTTGTTTTTTTTAATTGAAACCAGATTTCAAAGCTAAAGGCTGCAGACATAAAAGATGAGACCTTGTAGAGTCTTCACAGAATCAAAATTTTGCCATTGGCAATATGAACATCTGTACCACATTTAAAATAAGTAGTTTTTATTTCCAATTTTTTTTTTATTAATATCCCACAATGTTAATCAAAAACACATAAGGATCACAACAAAGTCCATAAATCCCAAAGAAATGCCAGGACGTACCAACCAAAACTTTGTTGTGATCTTGAGGTAAAATATCCATGTGAGAAAAAGTGTGTGTATTTCTGTTTATCATATAGTTAAAAATTGATACAGAGCTAATTAAAAAACTTCTAAGAGTTGTTTTCAGATTGGCTATTCAAAAGTTATTTAACTTTTCATATATATATATATATATATATATATATATATATATATATATATATATATATATATATATATAAATGATAATGTAGAAGAAGCAGTAAAGAACATAGCAGAGCTCATGGTACACGTTCCTTCTTCCTTGAAGACAAAGGAAGCAGGGATAGATTAAAATATTGCCTTATCAGGGAAATTATTGATAAAATAATCATCAGCTGCAGCCCTGCAGGAGAGCTCAGGCCTGTTTAATAACCATGAAATCGTGATAATAATAGCCACTGTTCTGAATTCATCGCAATTATTTTGACTGATATTCGCAAGGCAGTGACAAACAACTAGAGATTAATTAACCTTTCAGTGGAAGAAATCTCCGCCCCAACAACATCAGGTTGTGAATTAATGCAGAATCAATGCAGCTAAAAATGATAACGGTAAAACACAAAGGTGCAAACTGATAAACGGTGGGCCGCGCTTGCTGATAATAATCAGAGACCATTTGAATTCTCATTATACCTTCAAAGCCTTTTCCAAACCGCCTCTGCCGACTCAATTAAGGAACAACATGTTGCAGGAGTTCTGCGTCAGCCTGTCTCGTTCGCTGATAACCCTGCTGGCCCACGTGCTTGCTTTGGGTGACCACATCGTCAGTGTCAGCAAATACAGTCAGGGATGGCTCCATGTCTGTTGGAATCTGTCCATCATTTTGTAGCATTCAGTGAGAATCAACAATGTTGTCACCGCTGTCAGAGATTTATGTTGTTTCTGTGCAACAGAGAAGGTTCTGATTCGCTGTTTACACTTGTGCATGATGTCCACTTATGTGAAACATTTGGGTGGCATGATTCATAGTACGTGACTCTGCTCATGTGATGTGATTGTGACCATTTTTAACTGCAGCAAGGGAAAAAAATAATATAAAAATTATATGTATATTAAGGGTGTCTTGAGTGTGGTAAACTAGAAAAAGCAAGAAACTGCTATACTATTGACTTTCACAGGAAAGTCCAGCTTCTCTGATGAGGCTATCATCAGCGACCTGCTGGCCAAACAAAACCAGGCACCAGAATGGCGGACAGATTCACCTCAGCAGGCGCCACTCCGCCTTTTCTCTCCCATTCGAGGGCATTGCCCCCGTCTGTCACTGTTTCATCCATGTCCTCTGCTCATGTCCCTGTCTGCCGGCCCCTCCTCTATGTACCAGCCAGTGTTACACGTGTTTATCTTTCCTTAAAAACAGCACATAAACACATCACTGACACCTGAATCCCAGAACAAACAAAACACATTATTTTCCCCACATGCAATTGTGATTTCTTCTTTTTTTTTCCCCAGCAACCTTAAAGAAGTAATGACACATTCTAAATCCAGGGGGCGTCATAGAGTTCACGAATTTGCTAATCATTGCTGGGATTTCCCCACATGCAGTTGAATGTGAGAAATGTTGCAGTGTCTTGACAGGAATTTCCAATATACAACAGAGCGTGAATAGCTTTGAACAAGAATGGGAAGTGAATCCTCCAGAACGCATAGCTGCATAAAAGTATCGACATAGGAAGTAAAAGGATATCAGAAACTCAGATACATGTAAAATATGCATTCAAATCAAAAGGAGGCTTAAAGTGTGATTTTATAAAACTTGAAGTTAGTTCTCACTTTCTTTTACATTTCTACATATGATTATAAAGTTTAAATCCATCAATGGTTTGATGACTAATATTAAAAAGGTATTTATATCTCTCTCTTCCTCTCTCTCTCTTTTTCTTTCTTCCTTCCTTCCTTTTTTCAAGCTTGAAAGTACATCATAATTGCAGACTGCTGCCAATAAAACTCTGAATGACGTTTTCAAGATCTTTCAGCCTCATGAACAACCACAGCATGACATTATGTTAGAGTGGCGAGACCGCTGCTATTCTACTCAGCTTCTTGATGTATGATTTAACACTAGAATCCCTCTCTAATGCACCCTTTTAGCGTGTTAAAACATAAAATGCTTTACTTATATATTTTTTATTATTCCGGTCAGCTTTCATTTTATTCAAACTAGGCAGATGAATGTTATAATTTACTCCTTATGGAAAGGCATTTTGATTATACTGGTTCATGCAGAGGGTGCTACTTAGAGTTTTAACCCCCAAGGTAAATCATAACAATATAAAAAAACATTAGAAATGCTATTTTGTATCAGTAAGTATTCTAAAATTACAAACAACTTTCAAGCACTTTACGCTAAGTAATTAAAGAAAATAAAAAAAGCTTGTCTGGTGTGTTTTTAAGGCATTTGTCTTCATTTTCTCCAATTTTCCTTGTGCTTTAGACATTATTCATTTCCACATGTGAGATTGAGAAATGTGAGAAAGCTGAAAACATAGAAGAAGAAGTAGTGAAAGGGTGACAACGTCATGCCAGGAACTCTAAACTCCGGCATTACAACATGAACAGAAACAATAGTTTGGAGAACGTGTAAACTGGAACGTAACCCAGGGATTCAAAATCAGTTCATGTTTTACTCATGAATGGTTTGACAGCACAACAGTAATGAATCTGTTGGAATATGATTCAAAAGTCACCGTTGGTCTCAGTGCTCAAACTATATATCTGTCTAGATTTCCAACAGCAGCCAGCTCAAGTTAATGCTCCACATCAGGTGTGGAAGTGAAGTAAAAATATAGAGATGCAGTCAAATGGCTTCAGCAGACAAGCAGAGTCGCTGGTGCAGCTAATAATCAAGAATAACATGAAACAGAAATACTCTTACACATGGGTTAATAGATTGATTTACGGATTGCAAAAAAAAAGAAAAACATGATAAAACAAAAATTAACAAAAAAAACCCCAAACTTTTTATTACCTGGGGAACAATAAACAACATCCTCGGTTATCTTTACAGTTTGTCTGACCTTTTTCCTATAATATGCTTTTCTGCATAGAATATATTTGGATAAGGAAGATGACTCACTTCATCTGTTTCTGTGCTTCCAGTAAGGGGCTACCATTCTTATACCATTTTACTGTTAGATAGGTTTTTTTTTTTGTCAAGAAAACAATTGCATTTCCAGATAGCACATCATCTATATATAGTAGTTCAGCTACCGTTTTGTAGCAGTGTTCTCTTTTTCTTTACTTGCTGCATAGGCCTTTATGTTGATCATTATAGACACTAAATTAAAATATTCTGGTTTGTTCAAAATCAGAATTTAAGCTGAGATTTCTGCAGCCGCTGTGGAGATCACGAATTCCGATACACTTTGGCTCCATGACATTTTCAATTTTTATCCCTTTGATATGAGATCAAAAGGGTGAGATATAAATCGTATGTTCTTAAGCTTTGAATTGGAGTCAAACATGTCTTTTAACATGTGCTAACAGTTTACTCTGCCATTTTGATCAGGGCTCAAGATCAAACACAAGTCTCTGGTGGATCAGTAAAAAAAAAAAAAAAAATTAAACAGCTCTCGATTCTATCCGCAAGTCCTAACACAGCTGGAAAAAAAAATAGCTTTGGAGAAAAGTTAGAACAACTCTTACTGTTCTGTTTGATCACCAAATATCTTAACAGCTAGTGAAAATAGATTAAAACCAATAAACAAATGATGGTAAAACTAAGCTGGCACCAAGTTCCAGAAGGTTCCATAACTATTCTTAGTAGCAACAGTTTGAAGTCGTCTGGTTGACCTTGGTTCTTTTTTAAAGTCGTTTCTCTTATATTTGATGGTGTGCTGGGATCATTGGACTATTGACCCAATTTATTCCAGGCTTCAGCTGTCAGACAGATGGCCTCACTGTCTCTAGACTCCGGAATAATTCGGGATACAGATGAGTCCAAGGTCAGTTCAATGGCGACAAGGTACATCATGTCCTGCGGCTGCAAAGAAAGCTGAACTTATTGCTTTAAACTGTTAAGTAGGACACATTTGTGTGGATTTGCTATCTTTGGTTCCTTCCTAAGTCTCGGGTCTTATACACTGAGTTGCCCCTTTATTAGGTATTGAGGCAGTTCCATCAGAATTGCCTCAATTCTTAGTGCCATAGATTAATTAAGGTGAAAAGAGATTCTTCTGAGGTTTTTGGTCCAGGCTGGCATGATGCCTTTGCACAGTCACCTGCACATCCTGGATGAGAAAATCCTTCGTTGATCATATCCCATAGCTGTTCTAATGCAGCGTTGCTCAACCCTGTTTCTCAAGCCACATCTTTTAGTTGACTGCCTGCTTTAACAAGCTTTTGCTGCTGAACTGCAGTCATCTAAATCAGGTGTGTTAAAGTCAGGAAAAATCTAAACCATCCAGAGTGAATCAGAAATGTGTCCAGATCCCAGTTTAACATTAGTTTACAATGCAACCGAAAGTGGAGCAGATATCTTAATAGAAATTCAACAAACTCTATGCAGAATAAGTATGATGGGCCTGATGATTCACTTTTTATAGGTACCAGCGTATTATGGTGTTAAAGGGAATTAAATGACAGAAAGGGCTGCAAAGAGGCCACTGGAAACACATTAGCGGATTTAGTTATCGGCTTTAGTAAAAAAGAAATAGAAATTTTAATAAAACAGAACATGAATGAGAAATAGGAAAAGTAATGGGAAAAAGAAAGAAAAGCAGGTTGTTTCCATAAAATCCCCCACATCCCCCCCCCCCCCAAAAAAAAAAAATGGAGAAGCACAGTTATTTCTGGTCTCAGATTTAGGCATACTGGGCTAAGTAGCACTCTTTTTAATTTGGTGAGACATTGCAATGGTAAGTGTGAATACTGTGGAGTTGATGAGACAATAGAGCATGTTATGTTACACTGACAAAATTACAAGGGTAAGACTGAGTGAACCAGAGTCTAAGTTTCATGTACTTAGCTGATAAAAGTGGCACCCAGTGCGGCTTTCTGCTGCTGTAGTGCAGATGTTTCAGGGGTCAATCAGTTGTGTTTTTAGTCCAGGGATGTCCTGCATACCCCGATTGTAACAAGTGGTTATTCAAGCTTTTTTTTTTTTTTTTGCCATTCCATCAATTCAAACCGGTCTGGCCGTATTCTTCCACACAACTGGGTATTTTCTCTTTTTTGGAGATGGCTGACTTGGAAAATCCCAATGGATGAGCTTTTTTCTTAAATACTCATAGCAAACCCTCCGGCACCAAAAGTCAAAGTCAGTTAAATCTGCTTTCTTCTCCATTCACAGTTTAAACTTAAGCAAGTCTTTTTCACTTATATGGATGCCTGAATGCATCGGGCTGCTGCACTGTGATTGTGAAAGTCAAGCTAGGAACAAGTATTGCAGATTACTTTTGCAGCACTTTTTGAAGCTTGTATTCGTTTAACGCTCATCGCTATAATAGAAACTAATAAATGAACTTATTGGCAATTGAAGAGATAGGTATACCTAATACAGTGGCAACTAAGTTTGTCATTTCTGCTTTGTTCCTTTGTTGTTTGGACGTCGCTTTGGAAATCCTCTGGATCTGTTTTAACACCTTCTTTAAGTTTCTTGTTTTAGAGCAATGTTCTCTCACAGCAACACACTTTTACATTTGCTGCCTTTTTTGTGAGGCTACTGTGATTATCTTTAACATTTAGCTTCAAATCAGTAAACTTAAACAAACGAACAAAAAAAAAAAACATGTTAATGTAAAGATGATTTGAAATTCTTTTGATCAAAAGAATCGGTCTAATCAAAGGCCAGATTCTTTATTCTGAAGAATTCACATGGCTTGTGCACGTTGGCACATATTTTGTAAAATGTACATTGACATTTATTTAAAACCCTCAAAAAACTGAGGAGTTTTCACTTCCCATTTGTTTTTGCTGCTGATGCTAATGATATAAATTCAAGGTGAGGTAAAAAAGAAAATAAATGTATACAAGACTTGATTGAAAAGGATTTGTAGCCTTTTCCAGAAAAAAAATACTTTGGAGAGAAAGAAATGTGAACCGGTATGAGGCAGCAGTCAGTACGCCCCTCTCGACAGCACGCTCCTGTTGCTAAGGAAGCACAAAGGTAAGAAAAAAGCCCGCAGGGCATAAAATTGTGCCTTTTACAGTAGAATATTTTGGCCAGTGTGACTTCAATAGGAATCAGTCAACCATGCACTTGGAAAGATATGCTTTTATACAAACACATATAGACCTTCACAGAGCACTCGCTGCAACAGTTTTGGTTCCTTCTCCAGGCACATTATCACCACTGACCTCCGCATTAAATCCAATTAAAATTAATTTCAGCAATAACAATTCATAGCTCAAAGCTTTCCTCTTTCAATTAATATGTCAATTAATTGTAAGTGCATTATCAGAACCGAGGGGTGAAGGTCACATTCCCTAGTACTTGCCTCATATTATATTTGGGAAATGACGCTGTTCGCATGGCGTTTAATTTAACATTCCCAACCAAGTTTATTCAAAGTCGTCTTTTTTTTTTTTTGAGTTTGCGGTGAAAGACGAGAGTGAGCGAGACGGAGCGCATACGTGTCCCAATCAGGGAAGTACATAGGATCAGAGATCAACCACTTCAAACAGACCCGGCGACACACAGACGCCGGCCTGGTTGGCTGTGTATGTTTAAAGGTGGTGGAAAAAAAAGTCAAGAGCAGAAGAAAAAAAAGATGTACATTCAACAGTGGCTAACCCTAAAAAAAAAAAAAGTTTATAAAAAGGTCAAGCCACCGCTGCTCTCAATGAGAAACTGAAATGTTTCATAACTCAGTAGAATGGAGAAATCCCAGAAATCCCAGTAATTCTTATTTGTGTTTATAAAAGGTGATAAAGTTTGGTTATGAAAACATGTGCAAGAAACTGCAACCGAGCTTTGCAGAGGGTAGACTCGGTTTTTCAGTGGATGACCAATTACTCAGTCTATAAATTCTAATAGATTTTGGAGAAGTTACAGAACTGTTACAGCTGCAGTAAATGTCCCAGAGGCCATTAAGAAATCCCTGCGGTCTTTAAATTAGGGCTTAATATGAAAGCCATTGAGATCACATTTTTAAATGATCCCATTGATGGATAAAGTTTCACCTCGTGGGGAGATGGAAGACATAAAAGTGCATGAACAATTTTTTATTTTTTTTTTAACAGCTGATTTGTCGAAACAAATCAGAATACGGCTTTAAGTTCTTTTAATTATAATTCACTTTATTCAGCACCACCCTTGAAACTAAATTTGAATAAATTAAATTTCTAAAGACTTGCAGTTGCAGAGTTGTGAGAAAATTAATTAAATTATCTCCTAACCCACCCGAAATATAACACTTTTTCATCTCTGGTGCTAATTAACAGCCTGGCAACATAAGAAAGTCAACCTCAGATTCACAACAGAAATAACACATTATAATGCATCTCTCTAAAGGCTGAGCAAGGACAATGAACCACAGCCAATCAAGGCTATCAGCAAGTGAAAGTTTTATTTTCCACCATTTTATTTAGAAAAGACGTCTCTAACCTGAGAACAGTGAGGCTGCTACACAAAGGGAGCTTGCTTTCTTTTGCTATTTTTATTTCATGTCAAAGAAAAAAAAAAAAAAAAGAACGGCAAAGAAAAATCTAAAGAAATCGCACACAAATGACCTCTCATTTGTGAAGATCCACCTTCTAAAGCAAATATTTAGCTCTTTACATTCTCCGCTCTCCTCTGACTGAGGTGTAAAAATAAAAGACGTAAAAAATTTTAAATTCCTACTGCACATCCGTCACTCAACTTTGGCTGAGAGCCCCGCTTCTTAGATGAGCCACCTGCACCGGATCTATTGGATTTGAGTATAGTAGTTGTAGCAGAACAGCACTTTTAGATCACAAGCTGTTAACTTACAGAGTCTTGGATATTTAAATGTGGTAGCCTGCATGATTTTGCCAAAGGTTTCAGTATTGGTTTTGCATTGCTGGATCCTGAGATGTTGATAAAGGGGAGAAGCGACCGAGCTTTAATGAGCCGCTCCAACTCGTAGCTTTGTTCCCCCATTTTTATTCCTACTGCCGCAAGCAAGAAAAAAAAAAAAAAAAAACATCATGTAAATTCATTTAAAAAAAAAACAAACAAAAAAAAAAACCTTGTCAACAGTGTTAATATTGACTTGAATCACTGGTACAACCAGTTAGATTTTCCTACGGTTCAGAAAATGGGAGTTTCCATCTGAATTGTTCTCGTTTTTTTCCTGGAGAACAAATCGTGCTCGGCTAAAAAAGTGCAACACGATTTCTCTGCACGCTTTCTTCGTAGTAAGCAGAGTCTTTGAGCGCTGCTCTCCAGGGTGCTTCGCTCTCTGCACGTTGAGCTCCATCTGAAGAGCTGCATCACCAAAATAGGTGCAAACATCTTGCAATAAAGCAAATGGGGAAACATTCCTGCACATTCTGAGACGCAGCTTAATCATATGTGAACAAAAAGTAAAAATAAACCCTCGGTACCTGAATATGGTTTGGCAAAGGCTTGTACTGCATTGCTCTCCAGCTAACAGTCCAAAGTGCTCAGTTGGAAATAGTCTGCTTGTTCTGCTCTTGTACATTTTTTTTTTTACTTAAATACAATTTAAACAATCGGAACTTTACAAGTGATTTGTTTTGACTTTCTTCAATCAAGCAAATGCCCAACATTTCAAGTATACCCCGCTCTTTTTTTTTTAACCTCAAATCAAGCTTCAAGATTGCACACACTTCATGGTAATAAGTATGACGGAGGGCCAGCATGGAGTTAATGAGTTATTGATTGTTGACTCCCAGAAATAATCCGCTCTAACATTCTGTAACATCTGTATTAAAACATGAGAAGTCGTATTTTACATAAATCTGCCCGGAGGCATCGGCTCGCACGGCTCCTCGTTTGTCTTTGGATGTAGGTAAAATGTGTGTGCCACATTATTCTCGTCTTTCAGAATCCTGTTTTGCAAACTTTTGATGTTTTCTCGCTTTTAAAATTCAGCCCGCTCGTCTGGGGGGAGGAGGTGTGGGGGGGGGTCGTGCATGATTTTCACCGTAACTGGTCTCCGTCAAGTCTTCTGTCAGCAAGCAGACTAATAAATTATACGAGCTAAAAACAACTTATTAATACAGAACTCGAAACCACAAACAGGGTGAAAGCAGGAACTATGACAAAATTAAGAATGGCGAGAAACGGGAACTCACAAGAAACAAACTCAGATAACAAAACCCATAGTCCATTAGTGAGGCTACATAAATACTAATCACAGGATAAGTTCAGCAGAGGTTCTGTTTCATAGCTAGTGCTGGTGCAGCACTCCGACGGAGGAGAGAGGACATGTTTTCTTGGAGTACACTTCTACTGAGGTGCATCGGGTGGTTATCTCGAGAGAACTGGAACAGTCAAGTGCAGCCACAAATGGCTGGTGAAGGGTTCGTGACCCGGAAGCTGGAGAAGGAGGCAATCACTAAAGACAAAGTGATTCTCCAACGAGTCTTTTTCCAATCGTCGCGTCTGCTTTTTTCTCTCCCTCCCCTACAGCATCGGTGACATGTTTTAAGTGGTCGGTGCTCCTCCCCCCGTTGCGTTCGTCTCCGTTATTGCGGCGGCGTCTCTCCGACCGTCTCGATGCCGTGCTGCTGGAGCTGCGCCCGGAGCAACGCGTTCTCGTTCTTCAGCTCCTCGATCTTAAAAAAACAAACAAACAAACAAAACAAACAAAAAAACGGAGAACAGAGGAATTTAGATCGTCAACAAAACAACATAACGTTGTTGCAGTTTAGGAATTTGATTCAAACTGAAACTCGACAGGAAACGGATCCATTACACTCAGCGGCAAATCTTGAGTGTTTATTTCAGCTAATTTTGGTGACTCAACTCTAAACTCAGTATCTCTGAAACAAAGAATATTAAATTGAGCACATAAAAAAATGTCATAAAGATTATATTATGGGCAATGAAACCATAGGGAAAAAATCAGCACAGTCACTGTGCTCAGAAATATCAATGGAAGTTGAGCAAAACAAAAATCTGTTGTAGAAAAAAAAATGAAATGAAGGAGAGAGCAGCTATCAAGGGTTTGATTGAACATCACAAATCATGATCTGTGCCTGAAACGCTTAAAGGCTACAAGCTTGTGAACAGCCACACCTCAATCATCGACTTTACCAGAAGTGCAGCTGAAATAATTAACTGATGATTCCATTACTGAAAGAGTCATTAGCTAATTAATTAAGAGATGAATTGTTAATGTTTATTTTCTTATTTACAAAGGGAATTGAATTATTTGCTTGCTTATATCCTTTAATATATTTCTAATCAGAATGTGCCAAGCCCCCACACCCCTACTGACACAAAAAATTCTATCGATTGTGTTTTTTTTTTTTTTTTGGGGGGGGGGGGGGGGGTCAGAAAAATCGATAGAATATTTGACAACTAAAATAATCGCTGGTTGCACTCCTAATCAGAGCGGCTCTGCAGGAATAAGGAGAACAAAGCCTCTGGGTCTTGTTTAAAAAAATTCAGTTGAAAATATTTTTTTTCTATTTCATCTGGGAATCAAAGTCTCACAGCCTGGTGAGAAAGTGTAGAGGTATAAATTTTGCAATGTGAAGTTTCTACAGTCAGCGATGAATAAGGAAATCCATGTCATCTGCTGGTGTTGGTCCAGTTCTATCAAGTCCAAAGAACCGGACATTTAGAGCACTTCATTATGCTGCTAGCAAGCTTTATGGAGATGCTGGGTTCATTTTCCACCAGGATTTGACATCTGAACAGACTCCCAAAAGTACCAACACCAGGCTTAGTGACTGTGATGTCATTGCGCTTAATTGGTCAGTGAACTTGAACTGAGCAAAACGCAGTAGAGAATCTATGGAGCATTATGAAGAGCAGGGGTGTACAACCTACGGCTGTGGAGCCACAAGTGGCTCTTTGACCCCATATGGCTTCTTAATAACACAGGATAAAAATTAAAACTAACCAGTTGATAGTTTTACATTCAGATATAACAAATGCAGTTTTTAAACAGTTTTCCAGTACATTTCTACAGTAATATGTTTTTAGATCTGATTTTCTTGTTGTTAGGTTGGTATCTATGTGCTTTTTTATTTATTTATTTTTATTTTTAACATATTTATCTGTTCCACAAAATAAAAAAGAAGAACCGTCCTTTTTGCTAAATCCTGTTTATCTTTATTTTAAATTCTAAACAGAAATAAAATTGTGGTTCTTTTAAAATGACAAATTTTCTACAGTTATCTAAAGTTTTAGGTTATGCTTTTTTTTTTTTTTTTGTAAGTCATGTGACATTTGTGGCTCTAAATAAGTTTTAATTGGTTGAGCAGAGTAGAAATGTCTCTTTAGGTTGTAAAGGTTGCGGACACCGGGTCAAGAGGAAGATGAGAAGCACCGGGACCAGATAAGCTGAAGGGCAGTGAAAGCAAGCTGAGCTTCCTCCTGACCCCAGCAGAGCCACTGGCTGATCATGTCCACACGCCGCACTGATGGGAGTAATTCATACAAAAAAAGCCCAAAATATTGAGAGCATTTACTGCACAGAACATGAATCTAGTTTTCAGTGGGTTAAAGTTCTTTTGTTTTCTGAGAAACAAAATGTTGAATCTTCATGAGCTGCAAGTTGTAATAATCAAAATGAACTGAAATAACTACCTGGTATATTACACTTATTCAATATAGAAGCTTCACTTTTTCAATTGAACTACTGATATAAACTTCTTCATGCTAATCTACGTTACTGCGGCCCATCTGCAAATGTAGCTCGCAGTTTACAGCAGCTAACATTTTTGTTTTTTTTTCTATTTGCGGAGTTAAACTGGCTTATGCTAATGGGAGCGCAGCTTTGTGGAATACCTGGGATTAGGGGAAATTCATGCAGACCTTTTCAAAGACACCCCCCTGTCCAAAACCCGCCATTCTGACTCCGCAGCTTCCTCAGCACATGACTGAGCAGAGGATATGAGGCTTTGAGCACTGGAATAAAAATATATTGCCGAGCGCCTTGCAGGCCTCGGATTCAAGGGGAGACAGGCGGCAAAAAAAAAAAAAAAAAAAAAAAAGAAGAGAGCTCCAGAATTTCAGAATACTTTCAATGCATTAGGATGCACTTAGTTTTCTCACAGCCCCTGAGTATATCATCTCTACTGCCTCTGAAAGCACTGATGTCAGGTAACACTTCTCATTATAAGAGTGCAAACTCTTTGATCCTCTTTGTCAGACCGTGATGATTAGCTACACAGCCTGGAATCCCAGGGGGTTTGTTTTGGAGAAATGAAGATGCACATGGGGCTGGGCTGGATTTCATGCTTGAGACTTTCCTGCTGAATGCAGCACCAAACCAATCTATTCAGAGCGGCGGCAATCTTCACAGCCACATATGCAGCCCACTGCCGCTGACTATTTGTGCGCAGATTTTATTTATCTGCTACACCCCACCACCTCAAAAGAAGGTTTTGAATTATCATTCATAGGTCCTTTTTCGTGTATTCTTGAGCTCATTGAGACTTCGCTTGATGCCACGTTTGCCAGCTCGAAGGGAGGCCCGATATCAGTACCTGCTGCCTGCACAACTCATTGTCCACTTGTATCCTCTCCACTTCCTTCAGACTCTCCTGCAGTCGCTGGTTGCTTTGCCGCAGGTCACGGATGTAGTCACAAGCTTTTGAGAGGATGCCTCCTTTGCTCTGAGGGGGACACAACTGCAGTCAGTCACATGGCTGAAAGGCAGAAATTTAAAATGGCTGCAGGAAAAAAAAAAAAAAAAAAAAAAAGTCAAGAGAGAAACGGCTTACCGCTCCGGTCTTGGTGCTGTCCATAGTGCAGTCGGGTATCATCTTGGAAAGCGTGACGATCCAGTTATTGATTTTGTCTCGTCGTCGTCTTTCGACTAATTAAAGGGAACAGGGAGAACACAGCAGAAAATTTAAAAAGGCATAAGCTCCACATTTATTTTCTACTGAAGGTAGTTTTTGCCTGAGGAACCAGATTTTTCTTTTTTCTTGGATCTTTTAGATTTCAAGCAAACTGACCCAGTTCAACAGCTCAGCAGTACCCTCTAGTGGCCATTTAAAAAACATAAGTATGATATCTGCTCTTGTAATAACATATTATGACAGGGTTTGGTGAAGTTCTTTCAACAGAAAATGCTCCATTAGGCCCTTCGCCACCGTCAGCTGCATTGTGCTGGACCATCAGACGAAATCAAAAGCCACAATCATCGCTAATTACCCACCTTCATTATGTTGCGCTCGTCTTCTTTCATCTCGTGGCGTTCGGGGTCCGTCCATTTTCCTGCACATAAAATGGAAATAAAAACACTTTTCAAACGCTGCCGCATCCCTCATCTCCGAGCACCACACAATCAGGTAGAAATCCAACCCCATCCCCCAAATCCAGCTATGCCTTACCCTATTATATGCAGCATTCTTCAATGTTACCTTGCAATTCAAAACTAATGTAGGAGCTATTTTTACCAGGCCTCTGAAGTTGCTTTGTGGTTGGAAAAACTTCGGGATGCACGGCCATGTGAGGCTACGTGTGCAGCTGTGACGCACCCGCCCGTAGCCTCGAGCCACTTAACTGGAAAACTGAGACTGGGCCAAACTTCTGCTGCCTGTTCTGTTCCCAGGTGAGGCCCAAAGGGAGGACACTGATCTATTAGTGTTTAAAATGACTAAATGAGCTGCTTTCTGCTGAAGTTTGGGTGTTTGAAGACCAACATAACGGCCCCGTGTCTCTGTATCCTGCCTCGGGACTCTGCTTAACGAACTCACAGAGACTGCCACAGCTTTCCAATTTGCCGTTACGCTATAAAAGGGCCAAAAACAGACACACGTTATCATACGTGTTATTTTATAGTGTCTTTTCATTTGACTTGATGTTGGCCGCAGGCGATGGTTGGCTTTGCGTGTGGTGAGATTTTTCAGGCCTTAATTATACATTTAAGATCACTATTCTGTCAAAGATTTGAGAGAAAATCAGGCCCAGAGCGTTACGTATCCTCCACCATACTTTACAGTGGGGATAAAAGGGCTTTTTCACATAGTCACGTTTTAATTTACACCAATTCCGTATGGAGTTTTTGTCTTAAACAGATCAAACTGACCAAAGCACAACCCAATAATGTTTAGCAAACTTTATTTATATTTAAATAATTTTTATATTTGTGATGACAGGTCAGAAATGGCTTTTTCTGAAATGCCTCCAAACAACTGCTTAGAGTTATTGACCCAAAATGCCCTCTTTACTTATAATTTTCTGTACCCCTTTCAGCACCCTGCTTAATGTGTGTGACGCTGAGTTAAATATGGGTCTTCCCCAGTGGCTAAAAGAAATGAGCCTCTGTGTCGCATTATATTTATGCCCCAGAGAAACAGAAAGTTGTGAATGCACTCAAATTAGGTGGGAATTTTCTTCAAATTTCATTGCGAGTTTTGACTTCTGAATTTAAAGATGGATTGTTATCGGGGATGCCAACAAAATGGTTTCTGTTCTATATTAACAGGATTCAGCTGAAAACTGGATTTATCTCAATGGTTCATTTAAAACAATGGGGGGATAACTGTGTGAATAACTAAGTGTGCAGGCCCAGAGGAATAACGATTTCCCCCTTTTTTTATTTTCTACACTACAGAGCCACACACCATCTTAATATCCCTGATGTATTGTTTCCACACAAATAAAGACAATAAGAAGAAACACAGCCTCACTGCTGAATCAGTTTATCCAGATTATTAGTTAAAACAAGTTTGCACAGCTGTGCACATTGGTCAAGGAAATTCATTTTTAATTCTCCTGCACCACTGGTCCTCTCTTAACCAAGCAACGGCCTTGACAGTAAGACAATAAATCATAAAATGAGACCCTACGGACAGCAGCATGGACTTCTAATGATTGCAAAGGATGATTTAGGGGATCAGCTTTAAGCCCTTGGCGGTCACCAGTGGTCAGTGATATGTGAGGTATTGCAGAAATGCCAAATAATATATTTTACCTAACATAATTTATGAAACTAATACAGTCGGGTCAATGAAATACACTTTTTCCAACAGTGTTGAAGAAAGAAACGTCAAATACTCTCTATGTACTTCTCCCACCAACTTCAAAAACTAGGCTAAATGAGAACAAAACTGCACTACAACAAAGGAGCACTTAGAAACGACACTAAAATAGTGTGGATCGAGCATTTGTTTCCAGATGGAAAACAATGACCCACTTTCTAGGTCCTAATGGAAAAATTTATTTGCCACAAGCACAACTAGCAACAATGGATCAGGGTCGGCATCGAACAAATTATCTGTGTCTCGTACATCAAGAGCTCGGAGAATCACCGGGGACTTATGGATGAATGAAAGGGTGGGGAGGAGGGGGGGGCAGAGACTGAGAGACCTTGAGCTGCTTATTTCCTTGTGATCTTATTTGATTAGTTCATTTGCTGTTTAAAAAGAAGAAAAAAAAAGGAGTGCGGGAGAAATGTGGAAACTGTCCTCACCAGTTTAAACCTTCATGTTGCAGCAGCTCGTTTTCATCTCTGCGAACGGCAAATAGGGTGGGAGGTTTTCATTCACTTTGTTCACATGTCAATCATACTGTTGGTTAGTTAGCACAAATATATCTGTTACACGTTAAATGGGTTACAGTTATTACTTAGGAGGGAATAAATAGGAACATACATGTCACAAACAGGAATCTAAAGACGGAAATGAAATATTCTACAGTTTATTTACATAAACTCCAGCATGGTTTGTTCTTTAGTCTCGGCAGTAAAGCAGCGTGTCGACGCAGCAGCATAAAGCAGAGCTGCTGTCAGGTTAACAAACTGCTCGGCCCTTAAAGATGCCCAACAAAACATCTTTGAAACATCTAGAGTTCTTTGAAATGACTGAAACACATAAATATTTATTTTTATTCCATTACACACATACCAACAAGATACTTCTTACAGGAAATATATTCATACCCTTTGAGCTGGATTTGAGACCTCCGTGTATGAATTTTATGCAACAGACCAACATAAAGTACTATATAGGTAGGGAAAGAACACATATTTTTTAAACTGATCTAATTTCACTCAATTAATTTAAAAAATAAAAAGGAAAGATGGCCAAAGCCACATACAGGACAACGTTTGGGGAGGCGACCCCTTCCAGGATGCAAAAGACTGGAGGTGGGTGGAAGTTCCTTCAAGTTGGTCAAAAGCTCGAAACATACCACCAGTGGTATAATGGTTTGAATCAACACTCATGTGTTAGAATGGCCAAGTCAAAGTTCAGATCTAAAATCTAAATATGTGCAAAACTTGTAGAGACATACCCAAAAAGACTTGTAACTGCAAATGTGGTTGTAGTTACTTAAGGGGTTTAAACAAGGGGAAAAAATAAAAAAAGTGTGCATCCATTTGCTTCTACTTAACAACTGTGTGTTATTTTGTGTCTGACTATCATATAAAACCCCAATAAAATGTACTGAAGTTGATGGTTGTAGTGTGACTGCATGCCAAACAGTAAAGGGGTATGGATATTGTACTAGCGAACTGCAAATATTGGCAAAAGAAATCCTACATGAAACTCCTTTGGTTCTGATCTTCAAAACAACTAACCCAAATTGTAAATGTTGAAAGGTTAAAGTCGGCTAGAACATAACAAGAATATTCATTTAGCTCAAAGCAAACCCAGTTTGATAAAGAGTCATGTGTTCAGTCTGTGACCAAGAAAGCTAATGACTGAGTTGGCTTTTACCAAACAACAGAAAAATCAAGCTACTTGAGATTCAATAATCTTTCAATTCTCAGCACTTATTAACCAGTGCCAATGTGTTTTTGGCAGGAAGTGAAGCCTCGTCTTTTAAGTAAGCATCTAAATTAAGCCAGACGCAGCCTGGTGTCACTTAATTAACACGACAGACGCCGTTTGAGTGACCCTGCTTATAATCCTAGTGACTACAAATACCAGCGTGTGTCTAGCAGTGGAGGATCTTCTGAGATTAATCTCGTTTGATGCCTGATTATTGCAAAGTGCGTCGCTTTCAGAGACAGGCAGGCAGTATGGGCCAAAACAGAGAAAAGCAGATGAGGAACTCAGACTAAATCATGGCGTTTAGCAAAAATTAGGTAACAGAAGTCATAAAAGCGATGATCTAAGATTTAAACTTCTTGATAAACTCACATGAAAAAATACCTCTCTACAATCCATTACATCTCTGATGCTGGGAAATTTCAACTGTACCTCTACAGCCTCCTCCTGCATTAGGATTTGTGTTACTTTATTTATGCCTCTTTGTTTATTTGATGTGATCACATCCTTTGATGATATGCATCTTAGACTGATGGATAGAGGCTGTTGATTTACAAAGAAGCCTGAATCAAGGCCTGCAGATTCACCGTAGGGCTTAATGAAAACAGTCAAAAACTCAGACGGTTGAAGTCAAACTGAAGACTACTTTGATCAGGGCATTTCTTTAAAGGAGGAGAAAAAGTTCCGATGTGATATTACTGAATGAGAGGAGATACTTACGCAGGGTAAGGCTGCGTGCGTGGGGCGATGGTTCGTGGTGTGCCTGTCTGAATGACATCAGGGGGCGTCATCATCACATAAAACTGACCTGCAGGAGTTATACGAGGATGTTTTTTAAATGAGTAATCAGCTTCAAGTCAACATACGCTCTAGAATTTCTTGAAACGGGAAATTTTCTGTTAAAAACAAGAAGAACAAACCCAAGTCTTTCGTGCAAATTTAGACTTGTGGCACCAAATCTCATGACACTAAAAGATCGTATTTTCTAATCCAAATGAAAGCAGTGTGACAAAGCGCTTTCTAGTTGCCAACAGCTTGTTACTTGATCTAGTGAAGCAAATTCAAGCTGATATGAGAAACGCCGGAAATGAAGATGGATGCTTTCAGTCTGACAACCTGCTTTATTTGAGTGTGATTGATTTGAAGCAAGAATGTCAGTAGTTGTCGAGTTGTGCCTGTGTGTGGACAAAGTTTACTAATAAAGACAATAAAGACTGCTCCTCAGGATGGGTGATGACACCCACACACACCGGCATTAAGAGGGCTGTCTGTGGCACCGCTTTGGCACCCAGAGGAAGAAAAACGGAGTGATGTACAAGAGATAGAATCTTCAAGGCTGTAAGAAAATATGGCCATCCACTAAATCTGGATAACGAAAGTGAACTTGACATGACTTTACATTCTTAAAGGCACAAAACTAAAAGGGCCGTTTCAGTCTTTAAAGAATCTGGGCCACATTTGAAGATCTAAAATACTTAGATCAAAACGATACTTAGATTCTTTAGAAACACAGACTGAGATTTATACAGGCTTTACTCTAATGGTTAAAACATGAAAAGGGAGAACGTTTAATGTTTGTTTTCTTTTTTGCCATTTGGACCATGATGAAATTAGGCAAACATAAAACGTATTATAATCTGGATTATTCTACACAGGCTTTTTAAAACCCAGTTTTTGATTAACATGTTTTCTACTCTGAAAAAACAAAACAAAGATTCAGTTTTCTCAAAAGTATTCCTCTTCTGTTAAACCCCTGATAATACGCCAAGCTTAGTAAAAAAATTTCAAAACAGAAGATTGTTTTTCTTTCCCCAAGCTGTCTTCAAATTCTTCTCATTCTCACTCCAGCCAAAAGGCTGAACCTCTTGTGTAATAAACAGCTGAGGAACCTCGACTTGTATGGAACCGAGGTAGTTTGAGTTCTGGCTCTGTCGAATGATGCAACACACAGACTTTTTGTAAAAATAAAATAAAATCAGTTTATGGATGTGCTGCTGCATGACTTTGACACAACACATTATCAACTGCTTATGGGTAAAATGAATCAAATATGTTTAATGACTCAGGGCAAGTTTGAATATGATGCAACCTGTTAGAAAGTCAATTTTTTCAGTACTTCTATAGTTAAAACTCCAAACAGATGCACTTTGTTAGCATTACTGCATTAAACATCAATATAAAATATTGAAATCTTTATCAAGGTTATAAGTTAATTTAGTTAGCCCTACAGCATAGTGGTGGCAAAAACGTGCAATTCACAGGCTGAATTTACCAGAACTAATTCATCTATGTACATCTTACTATTCTGCTGTAGTGAGCAAAAAACACTGTCATTTAAAATACCTCTCAACTTAACCACAGCATATATTTCTCACTATCACAAACTGAAACTGGGCAGAATGCCTGGATTTATTAGGCACAAATCTTTTTGGAGCCCCGTTTGGGCGTTTTTAGAATAAAACAATCCATAGTCCAACGCATTCTAAACAAATAAGAATTTTCTGAATAAAACCAACAGAGTTACAATCACCATAAATGGTAAAAAAAAAAAAAAAAAAAAGTCAGTCCTTCCTCAATAACAGCCCACAGGATCTAAACCTGGCCGATTTGCACGCAATAAATAGATTTGTTGCACATAACGGAGCTGAATGTTTGGTCGCTCAGTTACTAATGTTCTGAACAGCTTCTAAGCAAAGAACAGGAACCCATATCAACAGATTTCCTCTTAAGAGTCATCAGCACAAGCACATTAAAACCACACAACGAGGTAATACAGCAGGACAACAACATGTGACCGTGTGGATGAGGCCGGATGGTAGCATGTGACAAACAAGCGGTGACTAAATTGCAATCGAGGCTTGCACATCTGAGGACACCGCTTGTGGTTTGTATATTGCCTTTATGTCCCCATTTATGAAATTATCTGATTCTAAAATGATGCGCCTCCTGGAGACACATGGGATCGCATTAAAGCTGGAGGAGCCGTGGCAGGACGCCTGAGCCTGACCAAAACAGGCTTTTCAAACACTCACTGAATAATGACAGATAAAGCATCTTTTCGATTCTCACCTTCACTGCAAATAAAGCTATAGCCACAGCATGCAACAAATGTGAGAGTAGAATTTGCATCTACAGCATCCTGCTGTATTTTAAATTAGCCAGAGCTTTAGAGATAATGGCTTATTTAGATCTACTAAGAGACAAGGATGTTATTCTGGCTTTAGGGTACTCATAACGAGCGGCTTTTGTAAAAATAATGGCTTAATTAGCCATGTAACTCTGATGTGCTTCGCCCCAGTGCAGACCGAGAGTGAGAAGTGACTCACCCCCCGCCTGTGTGAGGGTTGGGTCTGCAGCGGCCTGCACTGACACGGTCCCGTCGCTCACAGCGGTTGCGGGGAAGTAAGCGAAGCGGGTCTCCCCTCCCACTGCCTCTCCTGCTGGGCTTCCTCCATTACTGAAAGGGTTTTGGATCACAGCCTGTGACAGAAAAGAGAGGAACAGAGGGAAAGGCATGAGCGAGTGGCAATGGAGCAGTCACAGCAGGTAAACGCACACCTCGTTCTCTGTCAGACTCAATACCGGTGTCCCTCCTGCGAGCCCCCAAGGAAGACACAGAGCGGTGTGACGGCAGGGATAAAGAGCAGAAAGGAAGCGGCACAGATCTCGTTAGTGGCGATAACAACAAGGTCAGAGGAGCCGCTGGTGTACTGCAACTGAGATCAAGTTAGGTATATTCTGGTTGGAAAAGCCCCAATGACTGTTAGAAATTTCGCTGGGACTGGCATCTTATTCTGATTCTAACTTAAACTTCTGTCAAATAACAAGTGAATAATGTTCCATTAATCTCTTGAATATAAGAACAAATAGAAGAAACGATTGCAGTTGAAGCAATTAATCGTCATGAATTAATTACTGTAATTTTATTATTAAATAATTAACTAATTTAATGATTGATTAATTGTTAAAAAGTGCATACAGAGTAAGAATTACTAAAACAACACACCAAGAGCAGCAGTTAAGCCGAATCTGCACACAAAACATATAATTTTTTACATTTCAGATAAAGAAAAAAAAAAAAAGAAATCTATGCCACTTGAGTTCTCCACCCAGAACTCAAGTAAAACTCAAGTTTTAGCTTCACCTGGTTCAGGTTCTGATGAAATATCTTATTAGAAATCAACCCCACATTACCAATTTTTTTTATCCGGTTAATAGTCAGAATAATAGGTTACTAAAACAATCTTTAGTTGCAGCCCTAAGTAGAAAAAAAAAAGTTCACAATGATTATTGGTTCTGAATTATTGCTCTGATTATACTTATATGACTTAAAACTACATAGAGCTTTTCATTCGGAGAATTACTTGCCGATACCGATTTCTGATTTTCTTTAAAGTCGACCTATTTCACGTGTTTGTTTAAGCAAAGGAATAAAATACAAAAACAAAAATATCTCGCAGGTTTGTTGACGGAGACAGTAGCTTATGATTCCAACAGAAGATAAATTAAACACATGAATTAATCGGTAAAATTAAAGATAACATTGCTTCCTATTTTGTCAAGTTGCCTCTGTTTGTAGTTTGCTCGAAACAATAATTATTTGGCGAAACAAGCCCTGTTGTAATGTGTGAAGTGCACCAGCTGTGGATAAGCAGCGGTCAGCGGGTTAATTGAGGAGGGAATGGAAACCCCCTCGTTCTGCTACTCTACATGCAGCTCAGTCAACAGGTAGCAGACAGTCCCTGTACTGTAATGCCCACAGGTGGAAACTGCTGAACAAAAGCAAAGCAGGAACTGCTTTGAGCGACTTGGATAAAATCTGCTTTATTAAAGAAACTGCTTTCAGGTGAGTTCGACAGTCTACAGTGATGATTTAGATTAAGGGAATTCAATGCATTTTTTTCTGTATCTTCAAATATAATAAAGTCAGCAGTAAATGTGGAAAAGATATTTAAAAAGCCCTTTTTGAGACAGTCATCTAAGGTGTGCCATTACTAAATAAAATAAAATAAAATAAAAATTACAAGTTTCACTTTTCATTAACATCTCACAGTGGAGCTCTCAGAGCAGACCCAGAACTTGCTGGAAGGACTGCATATCCCTTGTAGCCCCAGAACACCTTGTGATTCCCAACATAAACAAGAGTGAGGCTACGAAAAGGGGCGTCTTTGTTTTCTTCCTGGACTTGTTACCGTAGCAACCCTATGATGACTAGACTGCAGGATGGATTCCCAATCACTCGTTTTTAATTCTGTGATAATTTTGAATATTTGTCACTGTCTCTGAATACATGACACAAACAGGATGTGAACATTTCAGAAGAAAACTGTCCAGTCTGAATATTAATACTTCCAGTCTTGGAGGTTTATTTCGCCAACCTTTTGTCAAAGATTTCTTTTATTATTTGCCTGATTCCAACAGGTCAGAGACTCCAACAACACACCGATAGCTTATACACAGACGAAATGAAGGGGAAGGATAGTTTTGCATTAGTTTTAGTCTCTTAATGAAATGCTAAAACAGAACATTTTTTATAATGAAGACAAAGGATACAGTATTTCTTTTAAAGCCCTACATATTACCAATTTCTTCTGTTCAGGAAAAAAAAATGGTTGTGTTACCTGAGCCACAGCCTGAGGAGCCCCAGCAAAAGCAGCTGTTGAAACGACGCTCACTGCTCCTCCTGCATCCTCTCTTCCATCAACGTGCTGGTCGGTCACCTGGACAACACGATACGTCACCTTTGGCACAGAGACACAAATTAGTGAAGTCGAGCAATCAGAGCAGAAATCTATCATACTATTTTTTTTGCATTTTAGGTGTTCTGAACACAGATAAGAAACCTCACCTGGCTCGCTGCTTTATTTATCATTTCTGTCTCTTTAGGTTAGCCAAAGCCAGTATCTGAAATCGCTGCTCAAACCTCAGCAGTCCACGGATCTCACCATCCCACACAATACGCTTACGCCTCAGAATGTGCCTGATTTAATTTTAAAGGAAGCTGTGAAGAAAATGAGCTCGTTTGTCTCAAGAATTGCTATTTGTATTCCTCCATCATGTGACTGTCCTGCTGACTGACATGTGACATCTCCCCCATGCCAATCCCAGACCAGACTGGAATCACATGACTGCTCACGCTAGACCTGTTTACGCCAAATGAGCCACATGGATGACTGACTTAATTCCCTCCAGTGGAAAAAAAAATAAAATAAAATACATACATATCACCATTTAATATGAAAAAGCCCTCTTCTATGTTATGGTACGTTTTTCAAAAACATATTCACCATTTCGAGATCCATCACTAACGAGTAAAGAGATGCAGATAAGTGGATAGGAAAAAAAAAAAAAAAAGATAATAGTCACATTGGACTTCTGGGAGCCAGTGAAAGAAAAACACATTTATCTTCGTTTCAGGCAAATTAGCCTACAACCCACCTGACTCAGAAATATGGGACATGAACAGCAGGTACTGGCTGATCTGACCAGCTTGTCATGAAACATTTTCATGATATTTCCAACCGTCCAGAAATTTCTTGGCGCAGTGGATGCTGCAACCAAAATGACATCTCTAGGAGTGAAATTACGCTTGGATAACCTTTAAATAGACAGCGCCTGGTTCCTTTTTTTAAGCTTGTGTAGCGATTCTTTAGCTTAAAGGGGTCTTTTGTTCTGTTTTTACACTAAAGGATGATTTGGAGTTAGGAGTCACGAGAATCCTCAGAAACTTCTCATGGTTTGGTGTTTCAAAGTTCCAACTTTAATGTAGCCATTAGTTAAAGCTCAATCAGTGAAGATTGATTTCATGGTAAACAGATATGAAGCAAATACATTTCTATTCTGTCCATTCATGTTTTCTCAAGCTCTGTAGTCATGAGGAGGTGAAAGGTTTTATCCAACAATAGGAATTTGTCAAGAATCTAAACTTCTCAACCATTGTGTTTTTAAAACATGTCTCTCTACTGATGGGTTTGGTGTTCTTAAAATGCTCCTCCGGGTTTTATCGCAGATTCTCTAATAAATTTAAGTCTTGGCTTTAACTAGGTCATTGTAACGCATTAATAAACCATTCCGTTTGAGAAGCTGCAGTATACTTTAGACTTGCTAATATGCTAGAAACTTCTGCTTCAACAATTTTTCTTCTAAGAATACAATGTGTGTTTTTAGCTCCATCTAACTTCCCATCAATTCTGACCCTGGAGATGAAAAATGTCCCCCAAGCACAATGTTGTCACCAGGATGTTTCAAGGTGAGAAGGGTGTGTTTGAGTCGATGTGCAGTTTTAGTTTTGCCACACATAGCGTTTTGCATGTAGGTCAGACAGTTTAATTTGGCTTCATCTGACCGAAGCACCTACATCCATGTGTTTCCTGTTACCCTTTATATCTTGTGACAAACTGCAAACGCAACTTTTAATGGCTCTCTTTCAACAATGGCTTTCTTCTTGTTGCTCTTCAGCAAACCTCTTCCACCAGATCTACAGAACTCTGACCTTTTTCTCAGAATAGCACTCTCCTTACCCAGCTAGCAAGATTACATGCAGAACCATGTCTTGGTAGGACTGCATCAGGAGTCTGCAACTCCAGTCCTCTAGGACCGGCGTCCTGCAACTCTTAGATGTGTCTCTGCTCAAATAATCAGGTGATTAGCAGGACTCTGGAGAACCTGACTCCATACAAAGGAGGTAATTTGATTGAGGTGCCAGGATACTGGCCCTTGAGGGCTGGAGTTGCAGACCGCTGACCTACATGATGCAGTTTGTCCACTAATGCTCTTTTGAAAATCTCTGAGACCGACATTAAATTACACAAAGCTGGAGTCAATTATAGACTACGCAACTTATAAAGACGGTTCCAATTAAATTTATTGAAGGGGAACAGAGTAAAGCAAAAACGACAAACTCACTCCACGCTTGCAATAAACTATGCATCGCTTTCCTAAAGCTTTACAATTTTCACAACTTTATATTTGTCCATCACATGAAATCCCAATAAAACACCTCAGGGTGGTAATGTGAACATTTTCTTAGCAGGTATGAATACGTTCACATTGCACTTTGTTTAGAACACAATGCTTCTGATCAAGTCCTTTCACCCACCTTCATCAATATGCTGCAAACCGCCTGGTCACCAGAGACAGACATGTGAAATTACTGGAGTCAAACTGTGCCCCTATCTGGAACAGAGGCTTTTTCTGCTCTTAAAACCAAGATGTGTTTGCCATCAAGAGCACTTTAAGACTTTCTGTAACTGCCACCGGAAGGCAGAAGTCACCTCAGTGTCACTGATTGATCCATAAGGTACCACCTACCTGCCCCCCTTCCGTGCGAAACTGATATTGGATGTTGTGGTCTCCAAATGCTGCAGCCTGCTGAACACTGGCTATTGTGACAGCCGTCTGCTCTTCCCCTGTTGCGTCTTGCAGTGAAAAAAGAAAACGCAAACAGCCAGTGGTTATTATAAGAAGAGCAATCAGAAGTACCAAGAGGTTAATGAAGCTGTAGAAAAGGTCCTCTGTCTTTTACATAAAGCAAAGAGATATACAGTTGAAACCAAATATTAAAGAAGACGCATAAACATTTTGTTTTTCACTCTCAAAAATAATATAAACTTTATTGTTTTATCCCAGCTGGGATTACCAAAATTACATCTACTTAATGAATACCAGAAAAATGAGAGACATATATTTTTAACAATATATATATATTTTTCAATTTAAAAGTTTACACATATTAAGATCAATAAGACTTTTATCAATTTAGTGAAGCCAAGACGATTTGTATGTTTCTGATAGGTTAATTAGAGAAGACATGCATCCTCAGTGAATGTATTTTAAGGCAACACCTCCAAAAACATCTTTTCTTGTGTGAAAGTGTAAGGGGAAAAAAACAAAACAAATCTGCCAAGATGTGAGGAAAAGAACTGTGGGCCTCCACAAGTCTGAGTCATCCTTGGTACCATTTTTCAGATTCCTCGATGTGCCACATTCATCCAAACAACTATATGCAAGTATAAACAGTATTAGAATATCCAGCATACTGTTCAGAAATATTTGTTCTGTGTTCCAGAGATGAATGTGCGTTGGTATGAGCGAGTCAAGCCCTGAAAGGGAGTGTCGTTTTCTAGAGTCAAACAGGTTCAGTGAAACAAACTGGGCTCAAAGTCCAAGCCTGAGAACACCATAACAACAGTGAAGTACAGGGATGGCAGCAGCATGTTGTGTGAGTGCTTAGCAGGAAGAAGGACGAGAGCACTTCACAAAACAGATGGAAATATTCCAGCAAAACATTTAGAGAACAGCCAGGAAGGTAAAGCTTGGGTACAAATGGTTTCCCAAATGGGCAGTGACCCTAAGCATAATAAGTACATTGTGATTACAAAAAGGCTGAAGGACAACAAAGTCTATGTTTTGGAGTGGCTATCAGAAACTCTTGATCTCAGTTTTATAGAAAATTAGTGGGCAAAGGTGAAAAAAGTGACAACTTACAAACTTGCCTAAGTTACATGAGTTCTGTTTGGAGGACTGAGCCAAACTATCTATTTTGAGTTGTCTGCGGAAAGATAAAATATTTGATCTAAGGAACTTTATGTAAACTTCTGAATTTGGAGCAAATAAAAACCAAAGTATTCCACAAATAAAAACAGCTTTAGTTATGACCTTAGTGTGTTTTACACCTTGAGGGAAAAAAATACAACTGGTTTCGAATTCGTAAGTAATAGTTTGGTCTAAAATGTACCATTATTCTTTATAAAATTGCTTTCATATTTGACACACATCACTGCCTCTGCAAGCCAAATAAAAGCTCACCCTCAGATGCCTGGACAACCTCTTCTTCTTGCTTTTCTTGGCTGCAAATCGAATGCAAACATAACTCATTTTTCAGAAATTACGAAGTGGTTAAAATGTTTCAACGATCAAATAAACATAGTATACCACCCTCAACTTCTCCTAATCCAAACCCATGCAACAGTCCCGCAAACCAACAATGTAATTTTGCAGAAAAATCGAACCTTGCTGTGGTTTCTGTTTCCCTTAACGGCTGGCAACAATATTCAGCGTTTTAGTTAGCTTAGGCTATCTTTCCTCCTGAAATGTTATTACCTAGTTATTATGTTTTCTTGTAATGCACCACTTGTATCTTTGAGCACCACATGTCAAATAATCTGCTTAGAAGGTCCTCCGTCTTAGTTGCTAACTTAAGAGCAGTTCTCACATTAAACTGTTTTTGACAGCAGTTTTTTAGGGTCAGGCCTTGCTAAGCGTCCTAAACTAGCTGTGTGTAATAGCATGTGGTTGCTAGCCTGTCTCTGTTAGCCATTTTGAGTGTCCCGCTTACCTTGCAGTGTCCAGACTCTGTTCGAGCATATCCATCAGGGTGAAAATAAAAAGTGATATTCGGTGTCACAGACGGAGATGGGAGTGCTGATCACGGGAACAAACACTCGGGTCATGTGAGAGAGACAGCCCAGGACACGTGAGGCACAACTCGGTGTCGGAGTTAAAATGGAGGCCGCTGCTGCTGCTGTGGGTGAGATCGAGCAGAGGTGACTCCGCCGGGCGGATATAAGCGGCTCTCTGAGTCAAAGCGTTTTAAGCGCTGCTTTTGTTTTCATTTATTGGTATTTTTCAAATGTTGGCCTGTATTGGTAAAAATATAAAACTATTAGGAATTAAATTTTAAAAAATTCCATTTTGTTATTAAAAAACTTTATCATAGTTAATACTTATATTTTATAATTCCAATATTTTTCATCAGTTCTAATCTCTTACAATTAAAGCCAGCTTTACCAAATTTTATGTCTTAATCAGAGATTTCATAAATGTATTCATACACTCTCCCATTAAAGGAGTTACAACACAAAATTGTTTTGATTTTGTATACTTTTTATCGACTCGTTTCCTTCTCGAAAATTTCGAATGAAGCACTCAGCAGACATTTCAAAATTAAAAGACAGATACATATCTGACTCATACACAGCTATTATTCAATAAGTAATTAAGTACGAACTGTGTCTATTTAGCTTGAATTACAGTAAAGTCAAACACCACTCTAAACCGTGAACTTTGCCCCACATAAACCGGAACCTTTCTTCTTTTGGTTTTCTATGCGACATTTGATATATGAGCACCACAATAAAACGTTCTGCTTAAAATAGTTACCGTGGTTTTAAAAGGTGGGGAACTCTGAGTATTAGTTTTATTACTTCTGAGGAGATTATGATTATCCACCACCCAAAGTGAAATAACTATTCTTTACCAGCCGAACACTGAAATCGTAACACTATCCCGATGAACTCAACAACACTACTAACCGTTTCTTAGCCAATCAGCACTCAGGAAGTTGTCAGAGAGTTGCGTATGATTGGCTGAAATGGTAGGCGGTTTTGATGTACGGTGGTTTCACCGTGAAATAATTCCGGTTTGTCCTCCTTGAGTGAAGGTGCACAGCGGTGACTCTGACGGTGGCTGATTGTTAATTGTTTTTTGCACAATGTCGGGCCGTGTTCTTGTTGGAGTAAAGCGTGTCATTGACTATGCAGTTAAGGTAAACAGCATTTTACTTTTCCAGCTGATATAATTTCCCTCTTAACAGTATTTTTAAGTGCTTTAGTCATTGACTCTGAAAGCTAATGTTAGCCTACCAATATCTATTAATTTTACTGTGTGTGTTTACTATGACCTGCCTCAAAGATTATATGCTCAAATTGCAAGACTGGAGAGCAGTTTACATTGATTATAGACGCAGCCATGCCCCCTGTCATGTTCATATCTTACAGTTGTGTAATCTGTACCTGACTGCATAGTTTGTCTTCCCAGGAAGCAATTTCTGGAGTATTATTATTATATTTTCATATGTTATTCTCTGGGAGTTGGAGCACAGTTGAACCAAAAAGCATGAACAGCTACATGAAGTCTATGCAACAGCAAGAACTCTCCTGTTCCAGCTGCCCCCAGCAGGATCTCTGCTGTGCAGTTGCAGCTCCCTCAGTACTGGATCTGTGCAGAAGATCACGCAACAGAAGCAGTTTAGAAAATGTACTTTAGTTCAACTTTGTGTTTTACAAAGTAATCCAATGAACTGCTAGATTACATCACTTAAAGTCACTGATATATTGATCTTTGATCATATAATGAAACTCTCATTCATGCTGTGAACTGACAAACGGGCAGAAAACTAACTGCCTGCAGTTTTGTTTTTGTGTCTTTGAAAGATTTTTCCTGTTTCAGGTCAGTCTGTTTCCAATCCTGTTTGATAGGACAGAACTTTACAAGTGAACATGAATTTCTGATCTTAGCAACATCACCTTAACAGGCTCTTCTTGACATGAAGGATCAGCAGCCCTACTTTGAGATCTTAAGATAGAGAGATCCACATCTCAACATGTTAATCTTTTTCACAAATGTGATTTCTTTTACTCTTTTTGTCTGAGAAAATGAAATTTGTGCTTTCTCTATCAGATTTGGTGGATTACTCCTACAGTGTGGAAGCTCTTCAACGTCTCTCTCCTGTTATGTTTCTCTTCAGATTCGTGTAAAGCCAGACAACACTGGCGTTGTGACGGATGGCGTGAAGCACTCAATGAACCCCTTCTGTGAGATCGCTGTGGAGGAGGCGGTCAAACTGAAGGAGAAGAAGCTTGTTAAGGAGGTTGTGGCTGTCAGCTGTGGGCCACAGCAATCACAGGTGGGAGAGATGTGGTTAGATTTTACGCCCTTGAATTTGGTGGGGGTTTATTTACTTACATTTTGGTCAAATTCTTTGTTTTTGTTCAAAAAATGTTCAATTTTACCAAGTTTAGGCCTTGTCTGGAAAAGAACTGCCATTATCGAATGTCAAATGGTGAAGATCCCCAACTTTTCACATTTCACCACATTACAACCCCACTGTATTTCTGTATTTCATTAGGATTTTAAACGATAGACCAACAGATAGAGGCGCACATTTGGGAAATCAAAGGGAAATGATGCACGACTTTTAAAGTGTTTTAAAAATAAAAAAAGTAAAAATACCTTTTTATTAAGTTCCCTTAGTAAAAACTTTGTAGAACCACATTTTGCTGCCATGAGAGGCACATGTGTTTTAGAGTTAGTTTAGAAAATGACATTTCTCCCCTGTTCTTTTTTGGCTCAGTCAGATTAAATGAAGAGCTTTTAATAACAATTTTTTCTTGCCTCGGGTCCTCAGTCTGATTAAGATCTGAACTTTGACTCGGCCATCTTAACACATGAATATGCTTTAATGAAGAAGTTTTTTTTTTGAAGCTCTGGCTTTATATGTAGGATTGTATCATCTTTCCATCAACTCTTACCCGTTTCAGTTAATGTCTGAAAGACATTTCCACAGAATGATCCTGCCATCACCATGCTTCACAATTAACATGTCGTGTGCATTGCTTTTTGTCTAGAACTTTGTATGCAGGTAAAAAAGTTTAATTTCGTTTCATCTCACCAGAGGACAAAGCAGAGATTCTAATGGCTTTCTTTCAATAATGGCAGTGATTTTTGTCATTTTTCCATAAAAGGTGGGATTTTTGCACAGTTCTCACTAATACTAGTGCTGTAGCACATGTAGATGTACATTTTTTTAGCTTGCTGAATCTAATTACTAAATCCCTGTGTTTTTGATCAAATGTGTTTAACAGGGGTTACTTGAAACTGGCAACATAGACTTTTAAGCTTGGATAGTAATAACAAGCAAATGTTAAGTCATCTGGGAGAAATTAGCATAGGCATATTGAAAAGTAATTATGTCTCCTTGGTACAGGAAACCATTCGTACTGCTCTTGCCATGGGAGCTGACCGGGGCATTCATGTGGAAGTGAGCGGGAAAGATTATGAAACCCTTGGACCTCTGCAGGTTTCTAAAATCATGGCTGCTTTGGCCAAGAAGGAGGACGCTCAAATCATCATCCTTGGAAAGCAGGTCAAAGTCGCAAATTGATCTCCTACATATATTTTTTTTAAATCACTTTTTTTTTTTTTTTTTTACCATGAATGGTTGGTTTGTTACTTATGTTATCGTTGTTTCTTAGGCCATTGATGACGACTGTAATCAGACTGGTCAGATGACAGCCGCCTTACTGGACTGGCCTCAGGCAAGTGGCAAATGAAATACATTTTTAACAAATCCGTCTCTTATTTTTATTTGTGAGATTAAAATAAATCAAGTGTGTTGTGTCAGTGCTGAGAAGCAGGTTGGCTGCTTGTTCACAGAACCTTATCAGGTTGAGCAGAGACTGGCTCTGGTCAGTTAGTGCTACAGTGTTCCTGCTCAGATCAACACAGCTGGTCAAAGGCTGATTAGGTCCAACTTTCAGTTTGTTGTCCAATGATGATTTCTTTTTTCTTAAAGCACAACTTGCTACCAAACGACTTTTATTACCATGGTGCTTTGACAGTAAACAAATCTGATGATTGGACAAGATTATTTACAGCTATGTAGAAATCTGTGTGTGGGAGTAAATGCTTATTTATTTTGTATCACTTTATAGTTTATGCCCCAAAGAGGAGATAAGTAGGTTTGTAAAAGTAGCATTGTAGTTCCACCTATGCACCAGCAGATGGTGTATAGTAACAACCAATTGGCTTCTTCAGTTTTCACAGCACCTTTGTGTTGAAAGGCAGGTGTTTCTGTTTTTTGATGGACTCATTTGTAGCAGGGTTGTTCCAGTGAATACGTGCCGTCTTCTCCTTCTCCAGGGTACCTTCGCATCAGAGGTTACACTGGATGGAGACAAAATTAAGGTGGTCAGAGAAATCGATGGTGGGCTAGAAACAATAAAAATCAACACACCAGCAGTGTTGACTGCAGACCTTCGACTCAACACCCCCAGATATGCCACCCTGCCTAATATTATGGTAGGTAGCAGGAAGTTATGTTCACAAAGACAGAAAAAATGCAAACATTGTGTCAGCCATTTTGAGTAAAGTTAGATAATGTTGCTGAATGTTCTCAGTATTTCATTTTACAGATCAGTTAAAGTAAAATATGATTATACAAAATACTCTCTCTGGAGAACTCGCACCACACTTTTCAGATTTTTATTTGTGAAAACCCTGTGTCAAATTGAGTATATAAATAGTTTTTAGTTTAAATCTTTTAATGCTAAGCATCACTTGTTTCTTACCTGTATTACGCAACTCTTATTTCTTTCTTTCAGAAAGCGAAGAAGAAGAAGATTGCTAATGTGAAGCCTGCAGACTTGGGTGTGAACCTCACATCAAAACTGGAGGTGCTGAGGGTTGAGGACCCCCCACAGAGGCAAGCAGGCATGAAGGTGGAGACAGTGGAAGACCTGGTGGGAAAACTAAAGGAATCAGGAAAGGTATAAAGGCTTCAAGAGGACAGGAGCACACATCCCAACAGTGGTAAGTTTTAGTCAGTTTTTTCAAAGCAACAAGAATTTGGTGAAATATTAATTGCTGTTTCTGTCTTCCTTATTCTCATTGCAGGACTCTGATGATTTAGGACTGTACCACATGCACAGGAACCGAATGAGTTTCTGTATCTGTCTTGTCCTTCTTGTTTGCAACTGTTGTTCCTGAGCATGTGCAGTTGGTACTAACAGGAGAAAATGAATACTGAGACTCACTGTCCTTCAGTCATACTATCCCGAAAATATATTTTTTATCTGCATTTTAGCAAAAATAAGAGGTAAAATTCTAAGGAAACAGACTTTATGCAATAAATTAAACTAGACTAAATGTAAGAACTGTAGGATGCATCTGAAAGCGACGCAACATTAGCTTTTCATCTTGTAATGTCGCCACACATGTTCAGAGGTGTAAATGGTATTTTGTAAATATGGACCCAAACATGTAGATGTCATTTTTTTCAAGATCATTCTCACTGCTGTCACTAATCTGTACAATTAATGTATCTATAACTTGTTGTGGGACTGACTGGACAGTGTGTGTCAGCATATTCAGGCGGAGATAATAAATCTGAATTTTTACCGTAAGCGCCTCAATTCTCTGTTGATTGTACAGAATATCTCCATGACAATAAAGCAGCCAGTTTTTTCATAATCAATGTGGTGTTTTTGTGGGGGGGGTTTTGCATTCATTTTTAGTTGGAAATCTAACAATGTTCAATCTTGTAACTTAATCCAATCACCATCTCAAATTTGATGTATTTTTTCCGTTTTTTTTTTTTTTTTTTACCAATATTATATCTTTGACCATGAAGCACATCACGTAGAAAAAAAAAGAATGCCAGAAAATGTTCAAAAGTTAAAAAGGATACATTTTTTATTATTTTTTTTAAAATTTGGATCTTAAACAGTGAGGTTCATTGAATTTGTACGTCAGATTTTGTTTTTGTGTTTACCACTAGAGGGCCTCGGCGAACCACTAGAGATTATTGTACAACAATTTAATAGCCCTTAACAAGATATGTAAGACACATAACGAAGAAACGCATTACTAAATCATTTTTTATATGAAACATATTCACAGTAGGTTTTATATAGCCTATTTGTGTGTGTGTATGTTAGCACTTGATAAAGCTTTTCCACTGACGATGTACCATTTACCTTTGTTTGCCCCCCAAGTGGCAGAACAGCCCCGGCAGATAAACACTGGAACAACAAAGCTAGCAAATAAACAAGCAATCTCACTTTAATATATGTTTCATGTATTTTGGCTGTTCTTTATGCATACAATTGAGTCTTCATAAATTTAAATTGAAAAGTTGTTTATTCCAGTAATTTCATCCAAAAAGTTAAACTCCCATATTGATTCACAGAAAGTGTTTATTTATGATCATTTTGATTTTTTTTTCCCTTGGCTGAATATGAGGAATAACGTCAATATAAGTTGGTCTGACTTTTTTCCATCCAGATGAGAAGAGAAACGCCGAGGTAGCTAACAGCTGATTTATAATATCCCATTCTGGTTAACTTTATAACGATTAAATACTCATGGCATCAGTCTTGAAGAAACATTCATAGAAGGCAAATTACAAAGAAATTGTAGCACAAACATACCCCTGTTATCCTGAAATAGAGAAAATAAGGCTCCCGTTCTTTTGCATTGAAGGGGCGTGGCCTCTTAACAATCAAGGCTTTGACTCTTCACAGGTGAATACCTCACGGCGCGCAGCTCGAGTTCTCAGGAACCCTCGCGCAAGTCAGTCTGAGGCCAAGGACGTTTTTTTTTTTTTTTTTTTTTCCCCATGTTGGATTTTACAGAAACGTAATTAATTTTTCTCCACTTTCTTGATGAGCTCCTAGATTCTTCTGTTTACCTGAGATGACGTGGTTGAAAGGGATTCAGAAACTGAGGCCAGTGCTTGTCTCTGTTTTGTTTATCCTAACATCTCAAGGTGAGCCTCGGTGTTTTTCAGTTTTTACAAGAGAAAATATTACTGTATACGTTGTTCTTTTTTTTTTTTTACTGAGGGTTTGTTGAGAGGCAATATTTAAAAAAAAATAAGAATAAAAAAAAAACTTGCAGGACCATCTATTGAGTTTAGAGACTGAAAAAATGTTTAAGTTTTGAACTCATCTCTCCTCCTGGCAGGTGGTAACTGCCTGGTCGTGTCTCCTGTTGTTCCCACCCTGGTGAATGCTTTAGCTGGCACCAACGTGACTCTGGCTGTGCCCTACATTGGTGCCTCTGATCCAGTGGTTACCTGGTTTAAAGGACCTCTGCCTGTGGGGACATGGACTATAAATGCCAGTTTTCCTCCAGATATAGCCAGTAACAGCTGGAGTGTGCTCAAAATTGAAAGGAATGGATCTCTTACCTTTATAGATGTGCCACTGCGCTTTACTGGAAGCTATACTGTTGAACTAACAAAGTCCGGGCAGGGAATAGCTTCAGCGACATTCACTCTGAATATTTATGGTGAGTTAAGGGAATGTGGGAGATGTTGTGCATTAAATATACAGACGATCTGACTACATGTGTAATATTTAGTGGAACTTTTCACATTAGTCATATAAAGTCAACTATTCTGAAGTTAAGTGTGCAGAGCTTCAAAAGGTTTCATAGGACTTGCATCTGTGGGTGGTGGCTCTTAAGGTGCTGACTCCATCTACAGTTGTGCCTCTCCCTAAAATCAAATCTGTGACTCTTCTTTGTGCATGCTGCTTCTTTTTTTTTCATCCTACTTTATTTTCCAGTAATATACCTGATATGACTCTCTGTGGAAAGCCATGACCTTTTGAGCGTTATTCAATGATTGAGAATCTGAATTTTTGGTTTAATTAATAATCAAAATGGAAGGAGATGAATGCTTGAAATGTGTAATGAAGCTATCTCACATGAACAACGGTTTTGATGTACCTTATTGAGATGCACCTGTAAATGGATAAGAGTTCTGATAATATGGATCCAGTTTGCAAAGTTGCTTTTATCCGTAACATTTTTGTTTACAGAAATTATCCAGAATGTGACTCTGATCACAGAGGCTGACTTTGCCCAAGAGGGAGCTGAGCGGTTCACATTACAATATAGCATGCTTCAAGGTGTTGTTGAACAAGAAATATGGCGCTTCAATGGAAGAGACCTGAAAAACAGCACACACTATTTGATAGAGGGAGCCAGCCTTGTAATTTTTGGACCTAACCGGACAGACAAGGGATCATACTCCGTGACATTGATGAACCCCTTCAGCAGCGTGACCACACATAAGAATGTGACTGTTCTATGTGAGATGAATCCTCTTCTGCTCTGAGTGTTTCTTAAAAGCTGTGTGCGCATCCTTCTATGTTTTGTTTAAATTTGCTTTGTTGTAGACGGGCCGGATGAGCCCATTGTCGAGCCACCGCCAATTCAACCTTTCTACAAAGCAGGGGACTCTCTGATTTTCTCCTGCCAAGCTGAAGGATTCCCACTGTCAATTCCTCAGTGGATCTTTGGGGGTCAAATTCTTCCGGATTTTCACCAAGGAGTCCTAAATCTGACAAACGTGCAGACCAGTCAAGGAGGCTCTTATACATGCTCAGTGGTCAATGAGCTGACTAAGGAGAAACGCGAGAAGAATGTGACTTTAAATGTCTACGGTATGCCAAAAACACTTCTAATTTTATGTTTAATTGTTTAAATTGGCTCTCTTAGCATTGGCTTGAAAGTATCTGAACATAGAGCATTTATATGAAGTGTGTACATGAAAATTTACCCCTGTTGTCTGATTAAGACTTGTAATCATTTAGGTATTTTTTTCTGGTAACAGATGTCCCGCTGGGTAGTCCAACATGCTCTGTGGTGTCTGTGAACAACGCTGACCTGCAGTATCAGTGCAAGTGGGCAGGAGGAACGCCAGAAGCCCAGTTGTCTTTCCCAGCGCTAAGTAATACAAGCAGCGGAGCTGGAACCTTCAGCCTCACTGTTACTTCCTCGGCTAACCTCACTGACAAAACTATCACTTGCTTAGCAGAGCATCCAATTGAACAAAACACCTGCAACATTACCGCAAGTAATATTTTATTGTTATCCCTCCTATGTCTTATTGAATTTATATGAACACCTGTCTTTCAATCAAAACGGTGCTTTGGCCTCAAGAACAACCCTTACCAAGATTCCATTTGCTACACAGAAAGTCCCAGAAATTTTATTCCCACTGTGGAAACCTCTGTTGACTCGGATGGAAAAATTGCAGTAACCATCCGCTGTGTCAGTGAGGCGTCCCCTCCTGCTGTGGTTTCATGGTCCCAGGGAAATGAGTCTGTCGTCACTGGGTCGACGTACCAGATCAGCAGTGACGCCACACAGCTGAAGATTCGCAGTTACAACATCAGCACTTTCCTGCTTGCGCCAAACTACACCTGTACATGTCGCAATCCACTGGGCAGTCAGAGAAAGCTGTTTCAGCTGCAAGGTACAGCTGAATACATACTAACCCTCTGTCTATCCCCAAAGCAGTGGTGGCTAGACTACGGTCATAACGTGAAAAAGGAGGACAGCAGCTGATGCACATGGACATTTTATTTACTTTTTTATTTATTTTTTTTACAAATTAAAACTTTTTTGATACAGAAAATGTTCATTGCTATGCAGTGTGTTGCTTAATAGCAGGACCTCTAAAATTAGACATGGATTCTACCATTTATTAAATTTGGCAAAACATATCAACTATTTTAAATGAAAGGACATTTAATCTGTTCTTGTTGCTTAACTTAGAAAAAAAGATTCTAGACCAAAGATAGAAAATGGTTGACCCTTCAAAATAAGCCAAAGAATTTAAAAGATGCTTTAGTAAAACAGTATATCAAACCTCTTTGGATCTACAATAACTTGCATATGACCTCAACATTTTATTTTTGTGTTTTTTTGTTGTTTTTTTTTTTAATGTAAAGCACTTTGAACAGCTTTGTTGCTGAAATGTTCCATGCAAATGAATTCCACAAAAACCCTGAAATATGTTTATTGGACATCAAAAACTAATTTTACCATTTTTAAATGTAATTATGATGTTTTATGTTGCAATAATAACTGGTAGGTCTATAATCAGTTCAAAATGGCCTGTAAACTTTTCATAGCTATGAATCGGCCTGAGATTGTTTAAATTGCACTTTACATTTTGAGGTGAACTGTTTGCTTTATGAGCTTTGGGCAATTTTAACATTTAAAGACACATATCAGAGAAAACGCAGGCGAGTAGGTGCAGCTAAAGAGACCGTACGTAACAGTAGCAGAAAAAGATCAAAATGGAAGCATTATATCCAACTTCCTAGAGTTGATTTGAGGCAGTTTTTAAAATTCCCGCACAAGATGATTTTTATTTCATGACCTTACAAACGGCCAATGCTTATGTTGACATGCAATGGTTTGAGGGATTCTGTTCCATGTGCCTTCTTGGACTTGATTTCTAGGACGAAAGCACACAATAGGCTCTTAGTTGGGAGCTAAGTAATGCCTGAGAGTGCTTTCTCCCTTTAAACAAAGCTCTCCAGTCTTTACATGCCATCAACTCCCCGTCTCTCTGCTTGTCCAAAATCTCTTCCCAGGACCGACTATCTCAGATTCCAGTTTGTTCCCTAATCAAGATGGAACCATCATCACATTGACCTGGGAGGTCCCACCTACATCCTTGGTTACAGGTAAAGCAGAAATGACTCAAGGAAAGCAACTGACTAAGCTCTAAGCTGATTTATCGTCACAGAAAGATCTCTTTGGAAAATATGGCTTCCCACCGTTCCTGTTCTTTGTTTGTCTACCTAAGCAGAAGTGTTCTTGGAAAAATGCTGACTAAATGTTGAATATAGCAACTTCTCACAAAATATAGGGGTGTAAACACTGAGCGACGTGTGAAGCTTTCAGCTGAGCAAGACTATATTTTTGGGAAAACATTTAAGAACAGAACTTCAAAGAAAAGCATGTCAGTTTGTTTACATTGTTAAAATTATCAACTAATTTAGCCAATTTAAAAAGAGCAATGATTGAAATATGGAGTTGAACAAAATGTAACTTTTTGTCTTCTCTAAGGTTTTGACATCCAAATGAAAGGACCCGATCTTCTGAGCCACAGTGGTGGCTATTCTGTTCCCAAGAGAAGTTCAAAAGAATACCGCATCATTCAGCAGAAACCTGGGTATGCTAGGAGTACAGATGTCTTTTTGCTTGATCCTGATATGACATACAGGTTTCGAATCATTCCCAAAGCTCGGCTAACAGATGGAGAGCCCTCTAAGGTTCACAGAATTGGCCCAGGTATGGCAATCTGTTTGGTCAAATAATTCAGATTTGTTTGTATCCTGACAACTGCTGACAGCTGCCTGACTTGCTGACTTTAGGTGATGGTTTGAGTGGGTCTGCCATTGCCGGCATTGCAGCTGGAATCCCATGCAGCATTCTTGTCCTCGTCCTACTAATTGGCATTATTTTCCTAATTTTCTACCACCACAAGAAAAAAAGTAAGTGAAGTTATGAAACATTCACATTTTTGTATCAATATTCTAGTGTTATATTTTACTTCCAAATGCAATCAAAGTTTGTACTTAAGTCACAAAAAGGGGATTTTCAGCCTCCCACTCCTCCAGTTGAACCACCTTATTTGTTTGTATATAGCAAACTGGGGTGATGAATAATTTTGTTCACATCAGGAACTGTCTCGCAATATAATTTACAGAACAAAGTGCATTGATTCATTTTTAGAGTACAACTAAATATAAATGATCTTTGCATGCAATTCTCTGGGAGGATTGGAGTTTTTGATGTCTTAAATATGTTTGAAAGATATTAATATTTTTGTTTGTTTTTGTTTGTCCAGGCAACAAGACACGATATCCAGTTTCCAGAGCAGTTGAGAAGGTTTGATTCATTTATTACATGCCTACATAAACCTTTGAATCAACAGATGAGAAAATATTCACGTATGCCAACACTTGGTGGGCTGTAAAATGGGCGGCACACCAAACTTATTTTTCTGAAAGTTTATCAATTTTCAGTATTCCAGATGCTTGTTAATTCAGGCTATAGGGCCTTTTAAACATTTGTTGTTCTTTTTATTTGCTGTAGTAAACATGGGCATCCCAAACTGACAATTGTTTAACAGTGTTTGTAGACGGTACCAAGTAAAAGATTTTCCTCACTATCCATTCGCAATTCTTCCTATAAATATAGCCTAATTGGCAAAGGGGGAACTAACCCTCCACTACCCTACAAATACAGAGCACATACACTAAATCCCTAGAAATCATAACTTGAAATGGTGTTATTGATTTTAGTAATTTTAAACGACTGCCTAGTTGAAGCCTTGAATTCAATGAGGCTGCAGCTTTATGGAAATAGTTTAGCCACCATAAGATAATTTTATCTAACTGTTCCCAGAGTTAAATATGTCTCAGAAGTTTTCATTATCTCTGCTTTCTAGGTGAAAACCATCCAGCCTAAGGCAGTTTCACACAACATTTTGAACAGAGGGCTTAGGCCTCCTCCTGACTACAACAGTTTGCACCAGGTAGTTTTTCTAATACAAAGGAAGCACATATTGAAAATTGCTAATCCTATTCAAATTAACTTTTTTTTTTTTCTATTGTATTCTTTATTCCAGATGCCGTCTGAAAGATCTGGGACTCTACCCATGTTTGTCCCACCTGCCCCAGTCAGAGTTGCAACGACAGTTTAAACGAGTAAATCGACGTGTATATTTTTGTAAAACTGACCTTTTATATATAAAAATGCAAATCCAGGCTACTGTTTTTTCAAGTGCTTGAAATTGCATTTAAAGGTAAACAGAAAATTATATATTATTTTAGTAATTTGTAAGTTTTTGTGCTGAAGTTGAATAATCTGTTAATCTTTGCACAACGTATATCAATCAGGAAATTCATCTTGCTTGCTGAAACATACATTGCTGCTGGTGTTCATACATTTGGCCAGCAGATGGTGCTGTGGAGTAATGAATGACATGAATTCATCTGAATGTCCAGTTAAACAGAACTGATACCTTCAATAAACATGAAGTGGTGATACTTGCCTTCATCAATGTGCTTTATATTCTTTTTTCTCTTGTTGAAAGGTCTTAAAAATCTAAAACATACAATATCTATCGGGCGTTGTTTTAGAAACCAATGACCATTAACTCTCAGTCAGTAAAATTGGGTAAATTACATGAACTAAATTCAGTTTTAGGTAAATAAGACGAGTTAATCTCAAATCCGACCAAATGGATAGCTTTTCTTTAATTTTCTAAACATTTTTCTGCATGTTTAAAAGTTAGCTCTTTTGAAAAAATAAAGACATATTACAAAGAGCAGCATTGGCAGGGGAGGAACAGCTATGCAGAACCAGGCCTAAGAGAAGATGACATTTTCTTTAGACCGTTCAGTGTGAGAGAATAGGACAGAAACGTGTACAGAAAAGCAAAATATTTTATCATCTCCACCAGTTTAGGAGATTACTTAGTCTATCATGAGACACAAATAAGGTCGACTGCATCTTAAAATATAAATATAACTTGCTATTATATGAGACAAGTTGACTGACATGTTGCTCACTTCCTGTGGAAACTAATATTGGGTGGGCCTCACTGTCAGAGATGGCTAAGAGAAAAGTGACTACCCTCCTTTTCCCAGAAGAGAAAGTCATGTTTACGAATTTGACTTTCTTTATTTCCTTTTTTCTAATCATTTATGATCAATACTAGAAGCTTTATACCCCCACCTGTCATGCTTCTGGTGCAACATCCTTACATGCTAAATGTAAAACTGTGCTGTCAGATCAGAGCTGAAATCCTGCACTGGGCCTTTATTTTTTTTCACTAAAACTGCCAGAAAAACTTCTGCCTTTACTGTTTTTTGCTAAATGGTCACTGGGTTGTATTTTTACATACAACTCCTCATGACATTTCTGCTAAGACAGTAAAGATGGATGAATAGTCCATAATTATTCTGCCTTCTTACTGTCAGTGCACAACATGTGCAACATCATTATAAAGTGTCAACATGTTTTAACACATTTCGCATGCAGTGTGTAATTTTATCAGCGAGTTGGTCATGCGTCTGTTGTAAGCGTGCATGTGTCTCTGTGACCACACCCCAGCTACACTAAAAGAAACCGTGCACTTCAGCATATTCCATTGACCACAGCAGTACTGCAAGCATTTGCACATCCACAGTTCCAGAATGACTGATAGAACAACAGACGAGGACTGTAGAGCAGTGGCCTCGTATCCCAGAGCCTCCCCCGTATCCACACCATCACCCCTCCCCGCCCCTCGTTCCCTCACCCCTCTCCCCAAAAGACTCCCATGTAGTTCAATGTGAATGTGTCACGTGGATTGTGGCCCACCAGCTCAAGTGCATTTGTTCTGTGCTGATTGTTTTAAAGGATTTTGCCTCCATCAACAGAAAGTTGGGGTGATAACCTTTTGGAATTCAGCCTACAGCTTCCTCTTTGACGACTTGCTCACTCCTGGTTTGCACTCTCTCCCTGAGGAAGGGCTGATACTTAAGAGGGTTCATATATCCTGAGGAATTCAGGTAGGTTGATGTGGAGTGGTCTTCCTTTTTGCAATGGCTGACTCCACTCAAGCCAGCAGGAGCATGCCTTACCTGTGGGCCCTAAAGGCCTTCAGAAGCTTTTAAGAGTTTAGCTGGAAGTCTTTGCATCTCCTCTGTCAGTTTTGTATAATGTGTTATTATATAATGCAGCACATGCATAGATAATGAGTGTATAATGAAAATATACATGTGTATCTAAATATTATGAAATGATGTCAACTCGGTGTGGAGCTTTGTGTGGTGTTAGAGATGAAACTCAGAAGTCAGCCTCATGTCTTTCCACTTCTGTCACATCTCAGGTAAAGACATGCATGTCCAGAATCGAGACTAAAGTCAGAACAACCAAGACCAGAATTAAAGTCCAAGTTCTAAACGTTGCTTTTGTTCTGCCTTTGGTTTTGGTTTTACCCATGAATAAAACAACTGACTTGCAGAACTGGGACAAATCTGTTTTGGAACTGACAAGTTTTTCAAGCCTTGAGTCAAATACCAAATAAAAGCATAAATTCCCAAGTTGAGTCCAGTCAAGGCATGCAAATCCAGGGTTATGTCCCGAATCCTACACTTAGTTTTTTTTATTCTTATACAAGTAAGTTAGCAAAATTTAAAATGTGAAGACAGTCTAACAAAATTGACCAAAAATAGATTATTATGCTTTTCTTGCACAAAATTTTGCATTTGAGTAACTTTCTTAAAATGTTATTTCCTTTTTGGTTTTTGCAGCAACTGTTAACATTTGCTACATTTCATTGTATTTTATTTTATTTTTCTTTGACAATTCTGAATAACGCTAAATCTTGTACCTCAAGTTAAAGTATCATTTTATTCAAGTTTTAGGGCACAAATGGATAACTGCGAGGACTTTTTTTTTTTTACTTTTTATAGGTTGTTGGTGTTTCAAACAACTTACTTCATGTCTATAATATCACTTCCTGGCCCCCATAATTTATTTTTAACCAAGAACATTTACTTAGCTGGAAAGCTGACATATATTAAATATTATTCCCTTAAACTGTAAAAACAGAGCATTTTTCAACACATGAAATATTTTCATGTTTGCATGTTCACCAATAGAAGAGAAGTAATCACATAATTACTTCTCTTCTATTGGCAAAGACTTCCCAAGAATTCTGCACCAGAATTTCTCACAAAGTACGAAACGTAATGACCAGAATAAACTTGTTCTGAATATGCATGAGTTCTTTGAATCTTATATTTTGATCATGCTGTTCTGTGTTTAATGACAAAAGGGAAATAACTCTTATGTGTTGGTTAATAGGGAACTCCAAAACTGATACAAGGTTTTGCTAGTCGCAGTGGTAACATAGACTGCTACCTATCTTGTGTGCCACTTTGTCTTCTTTCTACTGGTTGCCCAAAATGCTGTCTTAGAGAAAATGTACATGTTTTAAAGGCTTTTGAATTTGACATTTGACAGCCAGATCAAAAATGACAGAGATACCACTCAAGAATTACAATATTTCTTGCACAACAGTGGGTTTTAATGATTTAAAACAGGATGTCAAACCTAAAACACTTGGTTTCATATTGGGTGCATCATTTTAGCTTTCAGAAGACCCATTTCACTTCAAAAAGAACAATTGTGGTGTGTCAATTTTGTCAAATCCAGTGACTCATAATATTGCCTCTCTCCTAGTTGCCATTGCAAACCAACTGATGACTAACAAAGTTAATAGTTAATTCAGGAAATGTATAAACAGCCTTTGTTCAAAATAACATACTTTGTTTAGTCTGAGATACCGCCTGGGTTCCACTTAAACGATTTTCATATTCAAGTGAAATGATGAGTCACTGTACTAAGGTCCGAATCAACTTCCAAGTCTTATGATTTTATCAAGGTCTTTAAATAAGCGACTTGCATCTGACTTGAGTTCATACATTTGCTAGGTTCACTTTTACCAATAACTTCCATACTTTTGCTCTTTTTGCAGTGCACAAAGATTTTGCCAGCACCTTAGTGTCACTCATGATGTACAGCTTCATGGGAGGGGGCCTGTTTTGTGCCATTGTGGGAAACATCTTGCTGGTGGTCTCGACAGCAACAGACTACTGGATGCAGTACCGCCTGTCGGGCAGCTTTGCCCATCAGGGCCTGTGGAGGTACTGCATGTCTGGCAAATGCTACATGCAGACTGACAGCATTGGTGAGTTGGACGTTCTAAGCACATTCCCTGAAATGCTTGTACCCAGTGTCCTTTCTTTTAACGTGTGGTGCAATAATTTCCCAGCTGTCTTATAATAAGAATAACATTCTTCATGTTGTAAGAAAAATGGAACCTCAGAAGTGCATTGAGTAAGGACAGCCACATTCTTATCCAGTATATGTGACCTCTGCTTTCCTGTTGACATGTTATTTAACAAGCAGCTTCGATGAGTCACGTCACCAAGCCGTGCTTCGTCTGAATGTTATCTGTTTTCCATCCTATGAATGCAGTTTCAGAAAGAACATTTTTTAGGTTAAAAATCCAAAACATCTGCATAATGAGCATTAGAATATGTTTTTTTTTTTATAATTGTTTATTAGTTTGCACATTATATTAAAACAAAAAATAGTAAAATTGCAAGAAATTTTCATTTAAACCACACAATAGCTTTCATGACCTGATTGTGAAAATGCATATTCTCTTCTCAGAGATAAACATTTAAAAGGTCTTGATTTTGAAAAAAAAAAAAAAAAATTCCCAAGAGAGAAAGTCTAACTTTTCAAATCTTGAAAAGTTGACGGTTTGAAATACAAACTTGCTTTTGTTTACTAATTTGATACCAGGTTGACCAAAGTGGTCATAATTTTCAAGATGTTTTTCTTACACAAACCAGCAAATTCACAAAGCTAATCATTCGGAACACTGTTTCCACGCAAAAACACATCGCAGTCATTCATCAGTAATTAACTGAGCACACGCTATTTCAAAACTAGGATCAATTGAAATGTAGATGTGTTTGAAATGAAATTATTTTTGAAAAGTTCCTTGAGATGACCTTTGTTGTGAATTTACTCTATGCATATAAACTGAGTTGAACTGAGTCAATTTTAGATTTAGCTACTCTTAAAGATCTTACAAGAATAGGATTCATTAAAAAAGAATCACAGGGACTGGAAATAAAATAATTTATTTATACTGCATGTACTGCCTAGTCAAACTAATTAAAAACCTTTTTGAGCATAGCTTGCATGGACTCATTCTTAAGCCTGTCCTCTCCTTCTTAGCTTACTGGAATGCCACTCGAGCTTTCATGATCCTGTCCGCCATGACCTGCTTTGCTGGCATCATCGCAGGAATCCTCTCCTTTGCTCACTTCTCTGCTTTTGAGAGGTTCAACCGCTCATTTGCTGCAGGCATCATGTTCTTTGTTTCAAGTAAGTCATCGATGCAACAACAAAAATGCAACCCTCATCCTTTTTATGTTTGTTTGTTGCTACATTTATCAAAGGATTGCTTAGAATGGAAATCATGGAGAACATTGACATCTGTTTATCTAATAGTCGCCAGGTAACAGTCAAATGAAGAGACTGTTCATTTTAAGGATAGACGTCTTATGATGAATCTTTGTCTTCACAATAGCTCTCTTTGTCCTGCTTGCAATGGCCATTTACACGGGAGTGACGGTGAACTTCCTGGGCAAGCGTTTTGGTGACTGGCGTTTCTCTTGGTCCTACATACTTGGCTGGGTGGCTCTGCTCATGACCTTCTTTGCAGGTTGGTTAAAGCTTTCAAGATGCAAATTTTTGTTGAAATATTGTGTTTTACTGGTGATAAGCAGGCAATATTTCAAATTAAGCATGCAAATAACCTCCACACCATGTCTGTCAAGCAAGATGGGAATGGCAAGGAGTCAGAAATAACAAAATCCAATAATAAAAAAAAAGCTAAACCAATCCAAGCCAAAGCAAGAGAAAAGAAAACATTCATAACAGGACAAGAACTGTTGCCCCCAGCTATGCCCGCTGCTTTAGAGGGCTAAAGTGGAGACGGATATAGATTGAGAATACTGTGCCCGGGTGTTTCCAACACACAACTGTTGGCCCCTTCTCTTTTGATTTTTCCCTATGCAAGTGAACTCTTGTAAAAACGAAAGTAACAACTCAAACCAAATGACATCAAACCCAGAATGCCCAGCGTCACTTACTCAGAACTATGAAGGTCTGCCACCGGATCGCTTCCGTCTCACCTGAATGTTAAATCAAAGGACATTTCTGCACATACTGTTTCACTCTTGTTGTGAATGTTTTCTTTTCTCTTATCTTGACATGCATGTTTGTTATGAAAAGTGCCCAGTGTGGTTAATAATTCTGTCTTTACAACTCATGTTTGCTTTACAGGTATATTCTACATGTGTGCCTACAGAATGCATGAGTGCAGAAGAGTGGCAGGCCCACGTTGAAACAAGCAGGAAATGACACTTCAAAGCAAAAAGCAAGAAAGGAAACCCCCATTGATGTCATTAGAAAACTTTTTGAGGACAAATAAAATCAGGATGTTTGCAGATATCAGAAATATGTTGTGTTTTGTCAGAAACAAGTCAACAACACCTTAAGGTGGAATACACCATAAACCTGAGCATGCAAATGCAAACACCTAATCTGTTCTTTAGCCAACACTGGTAACATTTTGCTTTACACTTTATTAAATTGCTCTCTTATGTAAAGAACACAAAATTAAGAAAAAGGATCTTGAACTCCTACTTTCCAGCTGTCCAGTGGAATATTGCAGACATGCTAAGAAGCCCACTAGACTCTTCATTTAGGATTCTGGCCCAATAAAAAACTCAATAAACAAAATCATAAAGTCGGGTTACAGCTGCAACTAAGAAAATGTATCTAAGACTTTCAAGGTTGTCTCTACAGATACATACGTTTCATTTGGATCAAACAACTTTAAAATTTTGATTTTCAATGTTCATTCCTTATCTAAGACTTATACTAGAACTTCTGCGAGGTGGATGTGCTTGACTTTTGCCATAAATATCTCTGTATTTATAAAAAAGCTTAATTCAGATTTTAATGAGTTGCTCTGCCTACTGTAATGAAATGAGTTCACATTTCATTTTCTGTGCCTGACATTCAAATAAATTAAAATGTGAGAGAACATATTTTATGTCTAAAAGCACGGTCCAAATGTGAGTAGCTGGAGATGGTCAGTACATGTAAATGTGCTTATATATTATTAATTACATTTCAGAAGTATGACTTGGTGAAAGAAAAAACTGTTATTTTCAGATTTGATCTCACAAAGGTTTTGTTTGAAAGCAATATGACGTCAAGCTCCATAAGCAGTATCCAACATCTACATTGTATTTCTGTATGAATTACATTGTGCTGGTCCAATGATTTTACTAATGCAAAACAGGACAACATATATGTCTTTTTCTAAGCAACATTCAAATTAGGTGACCTTTAGTTTAAAGCAAGTAACTGTCATCATTCATCACTTTGCCTCCAAAGCAGTATGAGAGTTTGCAGATTAATAATAAAATAAATAATCTTACAACCACCAATTACTCAGGAATAAGTTATTACCACAGTTATAAAAGAGTAAAGTACTTTCTTCATTCTCATAGGATATATAAAAACCCTCGCATGCAGATGGTCGTTGTTTAAAGGATTTATTTACAAAAAAACAAAAAAACAAAAAAAAAAACACATTAATGTTAACAACAAACAAGCCACCTAGCATATACGAAAAAAAAAAACACATTTCTAATTTTGTCTTTGTATATATTTCCTGACAGGTTAATCATCACAGTTAACTTTTATTGTTTTACAAGTACTATCTTCATGTGTACTCAGAAGAAGCCGCTAGTTCATGGTAGCAAACAGGAAACATGTCAAAGCTGAGGAAGCTATCATCGACTTCAAGCCTGCCAGCTTCCTGATGACTAATAAAATGCCACTGCCAAATACATCATGTGGGAGGAAACGCACATTGATCTTGAATTAATGCCCTAAATTTGTCCCTCGTCTCCATTTACTACAGTGCTTTCTGAAAATTGATTTTTCGCTTGTGAAGTGAAAGATGGAGGAGGAAAAATAGAATATAATTGGATCAATACAGGTGTTCAACGTGCTGAGCAGCAAAGTGTAGTATCTCCACACTGGGCTTTGTCCCTGGAAGTAACCCAACAAAAAAGAGAAGTTGAACGGTCCAACACAAATGACGAACACAGCAAGAGTTCCTAAAGCCATGCCAATAGCCTTCCTCTTCTGCATCCAGGATATCCTGGGACGGCTGTACAGAATCAAAATTAAGCGCAGGTAGCAGAAACTAGTAATTAAAAGAGGCACAAGGCAGAACAGAAAGAAAAACTCCAAACGCACTGGTAAAAGAACCTCCAGCTGCTTCTCTGTGAAGTTTTCATAGCACATAGAGGAGTCTGAGCTGGACAAGGAGGGGTGGTGTTGGATGATGAATGTGATGCTGCAGTGTCCCATTGAGATCAGCCAAATAACAGCACTGATGATGATCGGGTACACAGGTTTCTTGAGGTGTTGGTAGATTACAGGAAATGCTGCTCCGACGTAGCGGACCACAGCGATTGCCATCAGCAGCAAGGAGCTGGTGTGGATTGTGGAGAAAAAGGTAAAGGAGGTGATGGAGCACATGAGGTCTGACAGAGTCCACTGCATCCCCGATGCTGCCTCATGCATCTTGAGAGGAAGGATGATCAAGAAGAGCAGGTCGGACACAGTCAGATTCAGAAGCAGGATGTCTGTTGGAAGAGGACTGTGGTGGATTTTGATGCTGAAAGCATACAGAGCCACCAGATTGGCAGGAAGGCCAATCAGGAAGGAAATTATGTAAACTGTCAGAATAATCTGACTTTTCACCAATGAATTCATCTTGATCCTGAAGGTAGAAAAATAAAAACTGTCAAAATGTATATTGTAGAGACAGTATATAGAAAACATTATTCATAAATACCAACTTTGTTGCTATAGTGTAATTTCCAAAAAATAAAACAAATGTATATTTTTTTGTAATTTAGTTGCCCTAAAATAAGGAAAATACTAATTAGAAATATATACAACATTTCCCAGTTTTAATTAGAAATCTAATTTATATATTCTGTCATAACCTCGTTGTCAATATCGTTTTGTTTCTGTAACTGATAATAAATTAACTTTATGAGAGAAATGGCTCTTGTATGGCACCAATTTGCCCAAGTCTAAACTGAAAATATTGAACTATAGAAGCAAAAAACAAAAACAAAACACATTTATTGATTTTCAAGATAAAGATATGTACTTGCCTAATGCAGCAGTCAACGTCCAGCGTTTTTACTGTCTTTAAAAGTAGAAAAAGATGAGAAAATGAGGTGCCTGTTGTCTTTAATGACGACTTGGTATTGAATGAACAGGAAACATCTCTTCACACTAAAGGCTTTAGTGACTCATACCTCACTCACTCCTTAACGCCTTCAGGTTGATATTTCTTTCAATTCAAAACTGTACTACCTGTTTAGGGTAGGGCATTTAAACCGAATGTTGGGTTGCTTTTTGTTTGTTGTTTGGACTTTTAGTAGGTACTTGGTCATTTATTGATGAGCTTTAGACTGCTTTTGTCTTCAGATTTTAAGCTTACTGTTTTTTAATTTAGTATGTTTGTATGATTTATATCTCTACTCACTTTTGTGCTTACTTTGGTTTTACTTAGTTGGTGTTTTCCTGTCCCCTCGTTTCCCCCTTGTGTTCATTCAGTCATTCTCTGTACCCAGCCTCCCTCGGTTGCTTCGATCCACTTTCCTCCAAGCTGCTTCTACTCAGTTTATAAGTCTCTCCTGTTTTCAATGATCATGTAAAAATCTGTCTTGATTTTCCTCTGATCCCTCTGGTGTGTGATGCTAGGTTTTGTTTCAGCACCACAATTTCTGACTAGGAAGGTCCTACTTTCACAAACACGGATGTGGTTGTGATTTCCTTTGGCAATCACTCGTAATGGAGTCTATCCAATCAGTTTATTATTTTTTCCTGTTGGTTTTTAAACTCTTCTGTTGTTACAAGTTTTTAGTTACCACTACTTGAGACATGGAATACACAATGGTAAACAAAACAAAAAAACCTAAAGCTCATAATTGCAGAAAGCATTTATTAAAGCTGTCTTATGGCTACATCTGCACTGAAATATGTAAGTTAAATAACGAGAACATAGAATTATCCTGATATTAAGGTTGCTTAACACATAAAAGAAATGTTTTTATGATATTACATATTACTGGAGGAATTTGTGCAGTTTGCTAAAATTCACGAGAATTTTAGCAAACTGTTATAAAATTCA